>NC_049228.1:63108076-63185576 GCF_011100685.1 Canis lupus familiaris
TTTATAAAAGTGGGAACATGCTCTACCTATTACTTTATAACTTGATTGTTTTTACTTAATCATAAATCATGAATAACTTCCTATGTCATTTAATATTATGTTTCAGGATTACATTGTGGTGGCTACATAGAAGTCTATTGTGTGGCAGTACTACAATTTATTTAATTGATCCCCCATTGTTGGATTGTACATTATCCCCAATTTTACATAGTTATAAACTTTACTGTGATGAATAGCCTTATTGATAAAATTGTTTGAACATGAATTTTAACGTCCTTTATATAAATTCCTGAAAGTGTGTTTGCTGAACCAAGAGATATACACTTTAAGGCTTTTGATGCGTCAACTTTTTTTTTTCAGTAAATCTGTACCAATAATTTTATGATCCTTCCCAATTTCATGGGTAAAGTAGAGATCTTGTTTTATTTTGTGTTTCTTTTTAGTGAGAGCAAACATGTCCATATATTTGATAATTGTTTGTATCTCTTCTTTTGAAATTTCCTTTAATTTTTTTCTATTTTTCTATTGGAATGTTTAACTCTTTAAAGGCAATCTGAAAAATTTTTATAGCATAAGCATGACTGTGTGATGAAAAAAATTTGCCAGATTGTTTGCCTCCCATTTTTATTTGAGGTGTTTTTGAATGCTATTGGCTGTGTATCACAATCACCAGACTCAGTAAACAAATTGTCTGGGCTTGAATCTGAATTCCAAAACTTAATAAGCTGTGTAACCATGAACAAGTTATTTAACACCTTAGTACCTCAGTTTTATAATTAATAAAATGGAAGTAATAATAGTACCTACCTTAAAGGATAGCTGTGAGGATTAAATGAGCTAATATATAGATAGTGTCTAAAACAATGTTTGGCACACATATTAAGTGCTCATGATAGCTGAGTTACATCAAAAATGGTTCCACTTATTAAAGGGTTAGTACCAAAAATATATAAAGAACTTATGAAACTCAACACCCCAAAACGAATAACCTGATTTAAAAATGGGTAGAAGGGGATCCCTGGGTGGCGCAGCGGTTTAGCGCCTGCCTTTGGCCCAGGGCGCGATCCTGGAGACCCGGGATCGAATCCCACGTCAGGCTCCCGGTGCATGGAGCCTGCTTCTCCCTCTGCCTGTGTCTCTGCCTCTCTCTCTCTCTCTCTGTGTGACTATCATAAATAAATAAAAAATAAAATTAAAAAAAAAATGGGTAGAAGACATGAACAGAGCTGTTTCTAAAGAAGACATCCGGATGGCCAACAGACATATGAAAAGATATACAACATCACCCATCATCAGGGAGATGCACATCAAAACCACAATGAGATATCACCTCACACCTATCAGAATGGCTAAAATCAATCATACAAGAAACAACAGGTGTTGGTGAGGATGTGGAGAAAAAAGAACCCTATGCACTGTTGGTGAGAATGCAAACTGGTGCAGCCACTGTGGAAAGCAGTATGGAGGTTCCTCAAATGCACCCCTATGTTTATAGCAGCATTATTCATAATAGTCAAATTATGAAAGTAGTCCAACTGTCCTTTGATCAATAAAGAAGATATAGTATATATAATGGAGTTTCTTATGGACTCAGCCATAAGAAAGAAAGAAATTTTGTCATTTGCAATGACATGGATGGAGCTAGAGAGTATAATGTTAAGCAAAATAAGCCACTCAGAAAAAAAACAAATACCATATGATTCCACACATGTGTGGAATTTAAGAAATAAATGAGCAAAGGGAAAAAGAGACAGAGACAAACCAAGAGACAGACGTTTGACTGTAAAGAGCAATCTGATGATTATCAGAGGGAGGTGGGGGGGAGATGGGTTAAATAGGTGATGGGAATTCAGGAGTGCACTTGTGATGAACCCTAGGTATTGTATGGAATTGTTGAGTCACTATATTGTACACCTGAAACTAATATAACACTGTGTGTTAACAAATTGGAATTAAAATAATAACTTTAAAACAAACAAATGAAGGAAACAACAATGGCTCTACTCAGGAGTCGTCCCTTCAGGAAGCCATTTGTGAATTCCCAATTGAGTAACATGCTACTCATCTGTCCTTCTAGAGTATTTGTCTTAATGCTGATAATTTTATAATTATATATTTATATGCCAATCTTCCTCGATGGGTTGGAAATTAATATGGTGATCAGGGATTATGCCTTATTTATTATTATATTCTCAATGCCCATGATATAGCTTCTTCAGGTGCATGCTCACAAAATATCTGTGAATCAAATGATAGCTCTTCAGAATCACTCTAATGGCACATAGTTGACTTATTATTATGTGTGTACTTAATTAGTTCTCCAACTGGATCATACATTTCTTGGGAGCAAACACTCATACTGTTTTCTTTAAAGACTAAGTTCTGATCCCAAAGTGTATTAGGTATTCAATAATGGAGTATCACAAGAAAAAGATTGAGAGAAAGGAAGGGAGATAAGAAAGAAAAAAGAAGAAAGAAAAGAAAGAAAGAAAGAAAGAAAGGAAGAAAGAAAGAAAGAAAGAAAGAAAGAAAGAAAGAAAGAGAAAAGAATAAAGAAGAAGACGAGAGAAAAGAGAGAGAAGAAACTCACACAGAAAGAAAGACGACATCCGTCACCGCCCTCACCGCCCACTCCGCCCGCACTCCCCACCCTCCTTCCCAGCACCCCTCCGCCCTCACCTCCTCCCTCCCTCCCTCACCGAATCCTCCATCCCTCCCTCCCGCCTCCTCCCGCCAACTACTCAACCAACGACACGAAGACCGACCTCCCTAAAGAAAGAAAGAAAGAAAGAAAGAAAAGAGGATAAGAGGAAGGGTAGCTTTCACCTAAGTACAAATAATATGCAAGTCCTTGAGATCTTGTCTTGGAAGATTATGCCTCTGGTTGCTGAGTCTGGTCTAACCAAATCAATGGCCTATTCCATGAGCCATGTAGGACACAAGAGCCAGAAATACCAATCTAGTAAACTGTGAACATCCACTCAAGTCTGTGTCATTTTAGTCAACTACACTGTTCTCAAGATAGGTGCCACGTGCTTGCACAGATCCCTTCTTCCTTCCTTGTGTTATGCTTTCCACTGGCACCCTTGAGTCTGAGGTCTAGGAATGGTTCATATACAAGCTTGGTTGAAAGGCCTATGATTACAGTGATGCAGAGAATTTCTTATACTCTGAGTCTCAGGCTTATTCCTGGCCTAAGTCAAAAAAGGTGTCAGTCCAGACATATGTGTTTCTTCTGTTGAAAATATCAAGTCTATATTCAAAGTGGTTTCACAGTTGTGACAGCCAAATTGATTGAAAATTCTTTTATCTTAAGTGATGACATTTTCTCACTCTTTGACTATCCTGTTAGCCAAGGTTTATACATATGATGGCAGCTCATGGTTATTCCTTTAACCCATTTGTTTATTTGCTTATTTAGCTAGTCATTCAACAAGTATGTACTTCAGTCTGTGAGAGGCATTTGGGATACAAAGTTGAATGGGAAAGGACATCCCCACCCTCAGGTTCTTAGGACAACTGTGGCAGATTGACAAGTAAATCATGTTTAGAATGTGCTTTTGTGAGTGTTTTGTAGAGTTATGTTATAGGTGTTCTTGGAACACACAGGAAATGTGCATGAGATATTCAGACCTGTGAAGGGGAGGTCATAGAAAGTTTCATGTAGGAGATGAGGCTGGGCTGAATTTGGAGGAAATACTCATTCATTCAATATTTACTGGCATGAGTAAAAAAGCATACAATCCATCTAGGCATGGAGTTCATTTGTCGGTAGTGGACAAGACAAGGTTTCTAAAAACATGGAACTAATTGTTAAACCATCAAAAGGAGAACACAGACAAATGAACTGGGATGACATAATAAAGAGTGACAGGAAGCATGGAAGACCAGATCACTAATGGTCAGTGTGTGAGCTATTTCAACCCCAAGCCAAACACTGAGCAACATGTATGCACAAGGAACTTATCACCTGAGAGCCTGGTTGGGGGTGGTAACTATGGGAATGGGAAGGAGGGAATAGAAGCAACCAGGACTGGGAAGGAAGACTCAGCATGTAAAGGTGGCCGAAATGAGGAGCAAATGGGAGAATACCAATACTTCAAATAAGAATAGGAAAGCAGGGGGGAGACAAACTGATTTGAAGGAGAAGATATTAAGTGCTGGAAAGAAGCAGGACTCAATACATAAGTTCATCAGCCAATGTCAAATGAATGCGCGGATAGATGGGTGGGTGGACAGATGGATGGCCAGCTGGATGATATGGGGAAGTCAAGGTATTCAGCACCCCCCACCCTACCTTGGCCCATTGGAAAGCGACACATGCAAAATTTGTATTTATTTCCTGACATTTTTATCTCTCACTGAATTATCAGTTCCTTAAAGGAAGTAATTATGTCATTCCCCTGGAACCTGGCACCATGCCTGACCACAGGCTGTATAAACGTCTGGTTGTTGATTGCATACTCTGGCTTCCATTACACTGAATCACACCACTTGACTGCCTTCTTATGCCCGCCGACTATGACTGTCCATTGGCCATGCCCTTGAAGCATTCACTTTTTACCCATGATCCCCTACTTATTCTTTTTTCCTTCTCTGACAACTTTTAGTGCATACCCGCTGACTTAGTCTCCCAGGCATAGGGACTGACTGTCAAAACCAAGCACCTGGATTCACCACACAGCCTACATTCAGGGTGGAAGGAACTCATTTAGAAACTGTCAATACCTTCGGTCTGGAGTGCACAAATTATTAGGTCAGAATGAACATCAGGCTTATTGGAGATTGTAGCAGCCCCTCATAATTGGGCCAAATTGTGGGGTTTTTTTCAGCTAGCTTTTATCATAGTGACTCCTGTTAGTGCTGCTATAGTTAAGGATCTGTCAGTTTTTCCATTATAAGACCCAGTTTCAGAGGCTTATAACTGCCACGGAAATTCACTGCTGCCTGAGACCTTGACACATTAGAGTGCTTGCAGCCTTTGGGTATATTTTGAAAATAAGAATAAAATAAAAATGACGGGGTTATTTCATTGAGATATGTGGCCTCAGCTTGCTAGCCTATGAGGGCTCTGTAACAAGCCGACTTTCGCCAGGCGGTGGACAGTGAGCTGACATGATAGATAGTAACATTTAAACATTTTCCTCATTGTCATTACGCTCCATCTTGTCAGTAATCTCCTTGTTAAAGAGCACTCGTTGACATGATGAACAATAATGGCCCCGTCGCCGTCATCACTGCCCATCACAGAGTAACCCACGTTTCAGAAGTTCCTATACATCGTACATAAATTGACTGTATGAAAGGTTGCAGAAATGTTTTTGATAGAGCAAAGGTCCCATCAGCTGCTCCCCTCCGCAATCAATTCTGTAGTTGGCTATAACATCTGTAGGTGTCATATTGCTGTCATCTGGGGGATCTTGAGTTCATACGGGCAGTAATGAAGTAACTATTTTCTTTGAAGTTCTCTGCTTGCGATGATGACATGCTGCCAGTGGCTGACATGAGGTACTTTGGTTAGTGCCTTGTGTTCCAGACTCGAGGTGTTCCCATAGGAGAGGGTAACAGCAAAAATAATTAGCCTACCTTCCAACCCAAAACCTCAACCTTAACCTGAAATCAAGATTGATAGACAATTAGAATAAGGTGTGAAGAGATGGGCACTTGAGTAAAACTCGACCCCTAAGAGTTGGAACTGTCGTCAACAGCCACCTGACTTGACTTTGAATCTTTCTGTGGTCTTAAGCATGTCACCTACTGAGATGTTGCTCTAAGGAGAGTAGTTAGAACATGGGTACTGACGTCAGATGCTAGGACTTAGAAATTTCTAATCAACCATCCACAAACTGTGACTATGGGCAAGCTGCTGAGCTGCTGAAGGTTTCTGGTCCCCTTTCCTCATGTGTAAAGTTGGAATAATAATAATACCTCTCTCACAGAATCGATACAAGGATTAATTAGGCAAATATATGTCAAGGGCTTACAGCATCAGTCCCAATCTCTTTGATATTGTTCCTCATCAGTAAACACATTGGAGCCTGCCTATCTTAATATATATATAAAATGTTTCTACATTTGTTGATTAAATTGCATGCCACTAAACTATTTTTTTTGCCACTAAACTATTATACACATTTTAAGCATACACAAAAAAATGGAAATCTTAAATGACTGAAATAAATAATATTTAAAAACGCTTTCATTCTGTTTCATTAGGAATACAGAACACACTTTTGCACTCAGAGAAATTTATTACTAAAAAAACATTTTATATTATTACATTGAACTAATATTTTTATGAGAGCAATGTGATTAAAATGCTTCATTTTTCTAAAAATCTTGCTTTCACACAGTGTTGTAAGTAATTTGCAGGTCTGTTTCTACTTTGTTCTAGTGACCATCACAGCTTTACATATATTTCACTAAGATATAGATGTCCAAATGAAAGATATAAATTTCTGGCTAGTATGTATTAAAATTTGCAAACTGTACATCAATTATGGAAAAGCTTATTGAAATTCAGTTAGGAAATGTCTATCTTCTCTGGTTTCAGTCAGTTATTTTTGAAAATAATCAGAAATCATCATGTTTTACTGAACAGGTTAAAAAACTATGAATCTTTTCATTTGAAAGATTTATAAATGGATAAGAAGGGCAGCCCCGGTGGCTTAGTGGTTTGGCACCGCCTTCGGCCCAGGGCATGATCCTGGAGACCGGGATCAAGTCCCACGTCGGGCTCACTGCATGGAGCCTGCTTCTCTCTCTGCCTGTGTCTCTGCCCCTCTCTCTCTCTCTGTCTCTCATGAATAAATAAATAAAGTCTTTAAAAATATATATAAATGGATAAGAATATTTTGTTTCTGGGTTTGTTTCTAGACTGAAAAACTTTGGTCAGTAACAGATAACATTTTTAGCAAAACAAAAATTGTAATGGTGAAAACGCTTCTAAAATCCTTTTTAAAAACACTCTTTCCATACCAGAGATTTTTTTTGCAAAACACCTATTTTCTCTCATTGTTTGGTCACATTTATCTGCAAGGTGCCGATAGAGTGTGCTGATTTGAAAATAAAAAATAAAATCTAGATAGCATATTATTGACAACCACATTTTATCACAGAAAAAAAACTAGCAAATTTGACATATATATCTTTGTTTAAAAATGTGTAATTCATTGTTAAGCTGAGTAACTCTTATGACACCTTTCCAGGAGATAATGTGAGAACCTCTCTCTGCGTGATCCCAAACATTTCAGTCACATTTATGTCCTGACAATGTATAAAATGTCTACTCATTAAAGAATGCAGCCTGTAAATCCACTTGGTTCATGGAAGTTATAAGTCACAATAAACTAGAAAATGATGGGGCTACTGCCAAGAATCCCTGCATGTTGTGGAATCTCATCCTCCTTCAGAACCCCTTAAACTAACATACAGAGAGAAAGAGGGTGTTGGTGTAAATCCGTATATTAAATACCAGTCGTGCTAAGTTTTCTCTTTGTCATGATAAAAACAAATATAAATAAAAGTTCAATGCTTTCTGCCCATTTCTCAAGATAGTCTTGCAGATCCCTGGGATACAGACAGCCTGGACTGTGGGGGCTCTGGACTCTGCAGGGTGCTGAGACACAGTGATTAGTCAACAGTTGTCAGTGACCTCTATTATCTTTCTAATATATCCCAATCTTTATCCTTAAGAAGTGTTCTTAATCCTTCTGAGGTGGTTTCACAATCCAAGTATCTCATGGAAGGTGCCTACTCTACCTTCAAGCAAAGCTCATGCCTGTGACTTTGCACACGTCTTTCAGAAGGTCTACACCTGAGCCAAAGAAGGACTTAGGACCTAATAAACTTGGTAAAACATGTGCAAGATTCAACCACTTGGGGGTTTTAGTATTGCTGGATATTAAACCCCTTGTAGAATTGTTTGTCAGAAGCCTCCCATCCTCCCTATTATATATTTATCTAGATAGATTCATGAGTCTAAATGAAGGGATTCCCACCTTCTCCTCCTGCTCCTGTCTGTTCCTGCACAGAAACAGACAGACAGACACCACTGTCACTTTGTATTCACTGGAGGAAAGCATTAGCTAGGTAATGTTTATTTTGAAATAAATGATGGTCTTCCTGCTTGTTGGCAGAAGTGTCATCAGGTTTTCCTAGCCTAACAGACATCAACTGACCAGGTTTTGCTTAATTAACTTAAATGTGAAGTTTAAGTTTACTCTTTGAGTAAAGGAGCACAAGTATATATATACATACATACATACATAAATTATACACATATATGATATTTATTATATAACACATAATATAATATGTATGTATATGATATATGTGATATGATTATATATATGTATATCTGTGATATGTATAAAGTTTTGGATGAAAACTTTTTCATGCAATATTGAAATAAAAACACTGTAAGAATTTTAAGTAGCAAAGTAAAGTTTCAGAGGCTATCAAAAAGATGACATCTGAAAAATCTTCCTAAATCTTGAAAGTCTTTTTTTTTTTTTTTTTTTGCCTCATTGTTTCTCTAGAATAATTTCTTGCTCAGGGTGCCTGGGTGGTTCAGTCAGCTAAGTGTCGACTCCTGATTTCGGTTCAGGTCATGAGCTCAGGGTTGTGGAATCAAGCCCCACATCTGGCTATTGGCTCAGTGTAGAGCCTGCTTGTCCCTCTCCCTCTGCTCCTCCACCAGCTCATGTGTTCTCTCTCTGTCTCTCAAGTAAATAAATAAAATCTCTCTTTTTTTTTAAAGAATAATTTTTTGCTCAATGGCACTTACTTTAAAATAGGGATGGGTATCATAATTAGGTTTTACTGTTTCCTGGGGCCAGTGTGTGTGTGTGTGTGTGTGTGTGTGTATGTGTTTGTGTATGTGTGTGTGTGTACACGTGTATGCATGCACTGGTTGCTGAAAAAGATGTTAGTTTTTCTATGTCTACAAAATCGTAAAATGCCTCTTGTATTCCCACCTTGTAATGTCCCCTGACCTTTCTGCTTCTCATATAGAATGCCAGATATAGGTCATCAAAAGACTCCCTAAAAAAGAAATTAATGATCATTTTCCAATGCGTCTCAACACCAAATCCCAATGCTACACTGTGCATTTTTTAATGGAAGGGCATGCGAGCCCGTCTTATACCAATACGTGTGTAAGAGGGTTAATTGGTTTTTAAATACTATTGCTTTCCTCTTTACCTTTCCAAACGCAGGATTCCTGTCCATCAGACAACCATCTTTTGGGGGGTAGATTGTAACATTTACTGGAGGAATGTAAAGGTAAAAGTATAGGCAGTATTTTGCTTTTGAAATTCAAAGTAAGTCAGAGGAAAGCCTCACAAGTCAGGCTGTTGTCTTGAGAGCAGATTTTCTAAATTCCCTTATCTCCCAGTGTCAGGTGAGCCTACTCTGTGGCTCTACAGTAGTAAGAAAACAGAACGTAGGAAAAGTCAAAGTAAAAGCCCACCGTTTTTCCAGCTCAGGGCATTGTAGAAAGTGGGGGATGGCAGGCAAAGAGGAGGGAGTAAGGGCTCAGCCTCCTCAACACGGTATCTTCCCCATGAACATAAGAGTTGTAGGGTGAGCTCATCTTTGCAACCCCGCTCTCAGCGGAATGAGATGTCACTGCCACCAACTGTGGAGCTGTGGAAGCTGATGATGTGTGCCGATGCCTCTTGGAATCATAAGCATTCAGAAAATGCTTCCGCAAGCCATAGTAATTACTGATTTTGGAGATAGAGGATTGATTTGGAGGTAGAAAAACTGAGACTCTCATTATTACATAACTGCAACCAAAATTATGTCGATTTTGATTCTGTTGATAAAGACTGACTCACCGAGGTATCTTTTGCTTGATATCCAATGGCTCGAGTTTAAGTTCTACTTCTATTTTGGAGTCATTGTGGAAGCTGGGATTGGTAAAATGAGCTGGTAAAAAATGTCCAGTAGCACTTCCTCCCTCTCGCATTGATGATTTTAGCGATGATTGGAGTCACGTCTGAGCGTGTGTCATGGACTGCCACGCGAGAGAGTGGGGTTGGACCACACAGTCGAGGGCAAGGAGCTAAAGAGAGCCAAAAACAGGAGTGACTGGACAGCCATTGAGTCTGGTCCCCATGCCTTCTGTCACCGTCACTATTAAGATTCTGAAGCCCTCAACGTTTTAGCATTAATTATTCATCAGAATTAGACATAGCCATGAAGTCGTTTTAATGAGCTTTAATGGCAAATAGCCAAAACATCAGGCCTCTCCCCTTGCATGTTACCTGAGGGGATTCTCTCCAGATCCTTCCTGTCCTCATCTGTAATAAAAATACTATTAACCCTTACTGCCCCTGGCAGGGCTGGTCAGTGGCCTGTGGATACCATAAATGCTTCCTGAAGAGCTGAAGTGGGGGTAAAGTCGAGATCATAAGAAACTGGAGAGATGCGAAAGGAGGAATCAGGCTTGCAGAGAGTGCCGGCTCTCTGGTCAGAGGCGGAGCTGTTTCCATCTGTTCTTGGTTACGAAGGAACATCATGAAATGAAAGACTGTATGTGAAGCCCCGGAAACACAGCAAAGGTGATGTTGCATTAGGGTTTCCTCCCTAAAACTCTCAAGAGGCAAAATTTCCCTCGTAAAGACCTCTGTTGTCTAATATTTCTGTGTATAACTCAGCACAGAATTTTCAGGAACACATGAACTAATGCAGCCTCTAAATGCTTCCTAAATGAATAAAAATAAAATAGAGGTGCCTTTGTGGGAAGCTATAGAATTCCATCAGTAATTAATATATGTTCCACTTTTTTACAGCCCCACCATCCCTCCACCAGATTCCAGGCTATCAATTATCATTGAAAACACATGGACAGGATGTATCTACTCTATTCATCCTTTGTCTAGGTCCCTCCCTAGTAAAAATGTAGAAGGTGGCAAAGTACATTAACTTCTGTGGGCTTGTCAGGACTCTTTATAGTACATTTCCTACAAAGCACTATTCGGTCCCCCAAAGTTTAAAAGAATCTGAATGCTTCTCCAAATACTCAGATTACTCTCTGAAAATGACTTAGGCTCCTGAGAGAAGTAGAGAGCCCATTTGATGGTATTTGGCCCAACTGAGTAATAGGAAGAGCTTAACAGAAACAGATATGGGGGTGAGAGGCCGAAGGTTCTGGAAGCTCTCTTTGCTCTCTTGGTTTGACTGTAACACTGGCAGAGAATAAGTTGCCAGAAGTCGCTGCTATAACTCTGTGGACAGAAATGAGGGAGATAACAATTTTAAAATGACTCTTGCTTTCCCGGGGCCAGCATAGCAGGCACAAATATAAGTTTGAGGGCTAGGCGGAGTGCTAAAGAGATAGACACTCTTCCAGTTGCCAGATGTCTGGCTATATAACTTTTTGGCACTTTATGCAACATGGAGGCAGATCTATGGATTGGATCTATAAACATTACAGTTACCATCTGACAACTGTTCAGTGGCCTCCATCCAGTTTCTAGTGGACAGGTGTTTGAATTACAAAAAAAAACAAAAAAACAAAAAACAAAAAAAAACACCCTCACAATTGGAGCTACTAATTGATATGCTCGTTGGAAGGCCCAGAAACAAGGCCAAAAATTGAACAGGCATGAAGGCAGAAATGCTTCCCCTTCCTGGTGGTCCCTCTTGTCTAACTTGGAGGCATTTGGGAGGAGTTTTGCCTGGCTGCGGTGGCGGTCTGTGATTAGATGGCACCGGTTCCCCTGCTTTGCATTTGAGGCATTTCCTGAGCCCTTGATTAACTTTTAAAAATATTAAAGATTGCAGGGCTCTGTTCACAGTTTCTGTGATGCCTGAATTTACTTGCAAACTTGACAATCATATGCAACTTAGGTGTTGTTTGCAGTTCTGAATAGAGACTTAATGGATCATTGTTGATGTTTCTCTAAGAATGTGGGCAGGAAAGGCAGACTAGACTCACCAGGTTCTGGGCGTTCCTGAGGACATCCATGCTGCCCCGCACCCCCGGACACAGGACGCTGGGCCTCACGGGCCCTAGGCAGGATCAGCGGGAAAGCTTGAATGAGCCATACATTTCCTGGTGTATGAGCACATTTTAATTTCTAAGACTCTGTGTTTGCCCTGAGAAGAGGTTCTGAGTAAATTGGGGGGGGGGGGGGGTGATTTATTTCATCCCAGAATCATCTGTGCTCCATCTACTAATAGTAAATGAAGAACAAAGAATCCTCCCCATTCTTTGAAATATGGGCCCTTTATTAAAAAAAGAAAAAAAAAGAAAAAGAAATATGGGCCCTAAAACAGCAAGTCTATTTTTAGTTATTTAATAAATTTCTTCCTTCACAATTTTCTAATTTCGTGTGCCTCTGAATCACAGTCAATAATGTATCTAATGCTGATAATAGCCCTGGCATAAAACACTTTTCACTTTGGTGGGGTTCCTATGAGGTCCAACTATTTCGAAGGTGGTATTAACGGTGACAAATGAGAGAGAAAGCTTTTCCTGTTAACTCCTTTCTTTTCTTCCGATAAGAGTGAAGCTGTTTTTGTAGTGAAGTTTACATGAAGAGCTGTGTTGATTCAGATACTTTGGCTCTGGGAGCAGATACAATGTTAAATGTAGGATAGTCTGAAAAAATGGAGTAAGTCATCCTCAGCTCTCCCAAATGCAAAAACTTGGCACATAGCGCTTTTATGTATGTATGCATGCATGTATGTATGTATTTTGGAAACTAGTAATTTAAATTTCTGATAATAACGATGTTTGCTCTGAAGAGAAATTGCATCAGAGGGACACCTGAATGGCTCAACAGTTAAGCTATGCTTTCAGCTCAGGGCGAGACCCTGGAGTTCAGGGATTGAGTCCCACATCAGCCTCCCTGAGGGGAGCCTGCTTCTCCTTCTGCCTATGTCTCTGCTTCTCTCTGTGTGTGTCTCTTATGAATTAATAAATAAAATCTTAAAAAAAAAAAAAGAAATTGCATCAGAGAACTATGTCTGAGTGATGTGGTAACATTTCTGAGTGCCTGCGTGTCACTTCACCTAAAAATATTTTAGCATATATCTCTGAAAAATGGATTCATTTTCAAAAACACACACAAAACTGAAAATTAACAATTAGCCCCTAATATTACTAATTTTCAGTCAGTGCTCGCATTTCCCCAACTATGTTGTAAAATTTTTTTCTTACATTTTGCTTTGAATTGGGGTCCAAATAAGGCCCACATGTTGGAATTGCTTGTCTCTTCTAAGTCTATACATTCTTTTTCTATCTTTCCCTCTTCCTTCTTAATGGCTTTTGTTGTTGCAGAAAGAAGGATCTTGCCTAAAGAGTTGCCTACAGTCTAGATTTTGCTCATGTCATTTAAAGTGAATTTCTTGTAAGTTGGTAGTTACACGTGAGGCTTGGTCGGATACAAATTTGACTTCTGTTGGCAATGGGTGGTGCTGTATACCTCCATTAAATGGGCCAGGATATCTGGTGGTCTTTCTTGGTGCTGTTAGCAACCACCAATGACATCCACCTAGCACCATTAGGATCTACTTCATTCACTTCATCATGGGCTGCAAAATGGTGCTATCATGCTATCCTACTATATCATTGCTTCTTCATTGAGTTGATAGAAGATTTCCGTAAAGAGGAACTTCCTGTGATCAACTACCAGGGAATGCTGAAGTACAGCTCATGGAGAACAGACAGAATTCCCTGCTTGCTTCTTTCCCATTCTTTCCCAGTTTTCAAAATAAGGAACTCATTCCCTAGAATCCTACAAAGACAGTCAATGAGCTTTTTCCTAATTATCATTATGTAATCATGGACTTAAACATATACAATTTCCTTATTACCTTTACTGCTGATCAAATTGTCCCATCTTTGGCCGATGACCACCTCTTCAAATGGGCTTCATAGTGTTCTTAATACCTCCCTATCATCTTTGATAGCTGCCTTCGATAGGAGGATAGCATCCTTTTGTACATTTCCTACCCAGACTTGGGATCAGCCATTTCTCCCTAAAGTCCTGATTCCTTTAGTGATTGAAAGGCTTTTAGAGATGCTGATGTTAGGCACTAGAGTTGCTCTTTGTTCTAGGTTCATTTTTAGTTTCTGTTCTTTCAGTGGACAAAACTAGAATACATAATTTTTTTTCTATTACATTTTCTATTATGCACTTTTCATAATAGAAAATTCAAAATAGGGCAGCCTGGGTGACTCAGCGGTTTGCCTTCGGCCCAGGGTGATCCTGGGGACCCGGGATTAAGTCCCACATCGGGATTTGCATGGAGCCTGCTTCTCCCTCTGCCTGTGTCTCTGCCTCTCTCTCTCTCTCTCTCTCTCTGTGTCTCTCATGAATAAATAAATAAAATCTTTAAAAATAAATAATAATAAAAATTTAAAAAGAAAATTCAAAATAACACAAGCAGAGAAAATAATATAATGAACTTCTTACCGACATCTCCCCCAGTTTCAATAGTTATCAACTCTCACACACAAACATATGCATACAATACACACACCTATGTGTACACACTCAAATCCATATAGATACTAATACTTGTACATAAGATACATCACATCAAATTAATACTATAATACTCCAATTCAACCACGGGACCATATGATTTTTGCTTTACCTGAAAATTACAATTGTCAGCTTCTTAATCCCAACAGTCTCAGGATAGCAAAACCAGCATTACCACCAACACTTTTCTCTGTGTTGGTGGGGGAGGCAGTTCTTCTGTCCTTAGGGTGTATCCCAATGAAGATAAACGATTAACTATACTTAAACATCACCTGGTTACTTCTGTGTATGTTTATGCCATCAACTGGATATACATTTATCTAGGTTCACTTGTTTCATTTTTCTTTCACTTTTTTGTTTTTTCTTTCAAATTTTATTTTGTTATCTAAAATATTTACATGATTCCAAAATCAAGTCCATAAGATACATTCAAAGAACCCTATTACCATCTCTAGGCTTTTTCCATGCCATTCACTCACTCTCCATAGATAATTAATTTATTTTGTGATTTAAGGTTATAGTGTTTAAAGAGAATATATAGGCAGACAGGCACAAAATCTGCCTTTCGTAGGGAAAAGATGGTGAACTCTACCTACTTCTCTTTACCCTGTGTTTTTCACTCAACATCACATCATGGAGGTAACTCCGTGGTGGGATTTGAATATATACTTCTATTCCTTTTTACACCTGCATAATCCTTCATTGAGTAGATGTTCCATAGTTCATAGTTCAAACAATCCCCTGTAACTGCATTTGAATTGCTCCCAGGTTTTGTTCTTACTAACAACACTGCAATTGCTAGCTTTGTGACTATATTTTAATATTTTTGCCCATATATCTTTAAGATAGATTCTTGGAAGTAAGATTGCTGGGTCAAAGGATAAAGGCATATAAAATTTTCGTAGATATTTCCAAATTCCCCTCCACAGGAGTCATACCATTTTTCATTCCTTTTAGCAATATATGAGCATGCTTGTTTCCCCACAGCCTTGCCAACAGAGTTGGTTGTCTAACTGCTGGACTTTTGCCAATCTGATAGGAAAGAAATAGCATCTCAATGTAGTTTTATTGTGCATTTATTTTATCATTAGTAAAATTGAGTCCATTTTCCCACGTTTAAGAGCCACTTGTGTTTCATTTTCTGTATACTGTTTGCTCATATCTCTAGCACACTTTATGGTTGCTGCCTTTTTTGCTCTATTTTTAGAAGTTCTTTGTAGTTTAGAGATATTGATAGAAATAATATTTTATCTGTAAATAAGCAAAATATTTATTAAAGATTTTATTTATTCATGAGAGACACACAGAGAGAGAGGCAGAGACATAGGCAGAGGGAGAAGCAGACTCCATTTATGCAGTGAGCCCTATATGGGACTTGATTCCACGACCCCGGGAATGCGTCCTGGGCCGAAGGCAGGTGCTAAACCGCTGAGCCACCCCGGCGTCCCTGCAAAATATTTTTTAATGTCATTTGCCTTTCCCTCAATATATTATGTGTCTATGTATTCATGTGCAAATATTATATTTTATGTATCCAAATACACCATTTTTTTCCCTTATTGGTTCTAGATTATGAATCTCAGGAAGGCTTTCTTTACTCCCAGGTTATAACGGAGTTCACTTGTGTTTTCTTTTTTGTGCTCTGTGATTTGATTACTTGGCATTTAAGTCTCTATTCATTTGGAATGTATCCTGGCATATGCTGTGAGGAATGGATCTAATTTCATCTTTTTCCATATGGCTATCCAGTTATCCCATTATTGCTTCTTAAATAGTCCACCTTTTCCCCTATGATTTGAAATGCTATCCTTATTATACTAAATTATATGTACTTACCATATTTATTTGCTATAAATTTCACATGTGAGTGAATTTGTTACCAGATTTTTCCATCTTGTCCCATTGCCATTGCCAATATCAAAATGGTTTAATTATGGAGGTCTTACTCTACATATTAATATCTGATATGCCTAACTCCTCCCTCATATTCTTTTTTTTTTTCATGGTATTCCTGGTTATTCTTGCCTGTTTGTTCTACCAAGTGGACTTTATCTATACTGAGAAAAAGATTGATGGTGTTCTCTTCGTTAATAATTTAAATTTATTTATTAGGGAGAACTGACAATTTTATGATGTTGGGTCTTCTTATTCAAGTACATGATATGTCTTTTCATTTGCTTAAATTTTTTTGTCTCTTTTGGAAGTGTAATATAATTTTATGATATGGATTTTGGACATTTCTTGCTAGTTTTTCACCTAAGTTATTTATTTTCATTTTTCCCATTGTAAATGGGCTATTCTCTTTCATCATGCTTTTTGTTCATGTATATATCTACATATCTATATCTATATAGGCTATTGGCTTTTTATGATAAATGTATGACCTACTGAAATTATAATTTTATAACCTAAGTCCTTGTATTGTTTGTAGTAGTGTTTCATTGATTCTTTTCCATTTTTATTACAATATATAATCTATTATTTGCAACCAAACATAATTTTACCTCTTTTTCTTTATTTTTCTGAAAGATTTTACTTATTTATTTGACAAAGAGAAAGCACAAGTAGGAGGAGCAAGAGACGGAGAAGCAGATTCACTGCTGAGCAGGGAGCCCAATGCAGGACTCTATCCCCGGACCCTAGGATCATGACCTGAGCCAAAGGCAGACACTTAACCAAATGAGCCACCCAGGTACCCTACCTCTTTCTTTTTCAACTCTTATGCTTCCTATCGGTTTGTCTTGTCCAATTGCAGTGGCTAATCCCTCCAACACAAAAACATTTACTCTTTGGCCCTAAGCAGAAGAACCTTGTTGACACCTATTGTGAATTATATAATTTCTTGAACAAAAAAATCAAAGAGTTTATTCACTAGTGCATTTTATTCTTAAATATCCCTTTCCATCATTTGTTTCCTGAATATAAAGTTCAGTTCTTATTTGCCTTCTTCCTCTCGTGCCCATAACTAGTGTGTCAACTGCTTGAGGACTGAAATCTCTTCTCACTCAACTTTTTTATCCTCTCAGAAGCATGTCCACATGAGGAGTTCGAATATGTTGGATTAAACTGACTTGGATTTTCATAAACCTATTCTGTTGAATATATTATAGAGTTATTTTTTTTTCTGTATCCACAGAAATTTCTCATTTTCCCTTTTTCTCACTCACCATTTGTTATTGCTTTCCCTGGAGTAGAAAGACTCTCTCCTGTTGACCTCACATGAAACTCATCCCTGTTGCTGCCACTGCCACCTCTTATTGATTAAGTGCTTATGTCTCTAACGCCTTGTACAATCCCCTGCTCCCACCCATTCCTCCTTTCCTCACACTTCTAATTATTTTACTCCCACCTGCAGACTCAGTGGCTTTAGAGCCTCCCTTAATCCTTTTTTTAAAAGGATGTGGGTTATGAATTATAAACACAGAAAAATGTAAATATAAAATGAATATCTTCTTCATTTTTAATTACGGAGAGATACAGTTTTATAATAAATGATTTTCTAGGTCAAAGGAAAAGTATATATATTTTGTGTGCTTGAACACTATAAAAATTACTAATAACATTTCAAGTGTATTAATATTTAAACAAATTACCCAATGCTTCTTGTTAGAGTACAGGACTCTGCTGTTGTGTCATTCACAGTTTTGTAATTTGGTGAATTTCTTTAATCAGTTATGAATTATAGGAGAATTTAAGTTGCAGTTTGAGGCCAAGGAGTGTTTTCTAGTAGTGACTGTTACTTCAGAAAGCAGGCATGATCCCAACAAGGGTACTTCTTACAGCAGTCAGAGCACCCAAATCACCCTGCATTTCTTCTTTGCAGAAGATACACTTGTGTTCACTTCCTGTCCTCTGCCCAGAGAGACCCCCTGACTTCTTGGGCTTTCTCTCAGGAGCTGGGTGGGGCTGGTTTGTGATGCCAATAGCTACAGCCCAATGACTTCCAGCTAAAATCCTGGCTTGATTTAATACATGGTAATGAGCATACTCATCTCCTGAGGCTGTTTGGAGGTTTACTTTGTTTCTTGCTCAAGAACACTGACAAAAAAAAAAAAAAGACTAAAAATAAATAAATAGATAGATAGATAGATAGATAGATAGATAAAAGAACACTGACTACCAGGACTGGCTCACAGTGAGTAGTGAGTAAACGTTAGCCCTACTCCCGACTCGGTCCTCCGCCTCCCAATCTGCCCTGCATGTTGGTGAATTTCCCATCTCTTCTATAAATTCAACAGGATATACTGCTATTTACCCCCAACTACCTACCCCCCACCCCCACCAAAGGCAGAAAAGCCAACTCCTTGGGAAGCCTTTGGCACTGTCAATCAAAGTGTTGCTCACCTGATATTGCTCATGTGGATCTATGAACCATTTGCTGGAGTAATTTGGTGCTGTGCCTTCTGAGAGGCCAAACGACCGAGAGCCTTGGAGATCATCGAATGTAACCCTCTCATTTTTCACACGCGGCCCAGAGAGGCCACATGGATTGCCCAAGGTCACAGAGTTAATTATGGCAGAGCAGGGGCTGCTTTCGAGGTTTCCGCCTTCCCAGTGCAAGGCTATTCCACTACACACCGCTGTCGTTTTACTCCTGATTTAGCAGTTCTCCCTCTGGGTGATAGAAGCCTGGAAGCAAATGTCTAAATGTGGCATATTATCTAAAATTAAATTTGCACAATCGCAGCCCATTCAATTCAAGAAGCTCTGAACTTTAATACACTTGAGTCATACTTTTGCAGACAGAATTTTGGTCAAAGTGAATTCTTAGTTCTGAAGACAAGCTTAGGATCTAGATGTGGCTTAGGATCTCCTTTTCAAAAAGAAACCATTGAAACAAGCACCACTCTGATACTGGCCAATCAAATTTGAGCGCATCAGTTCCTTCAATGGAAGCTCTTGCCTTTTTGGTAAAAAACAAGCTAGGCCCACAGTTCCACTGATGGTGGTACAAACATGTATTATACTTTGGGGCTCTGTCATTCTTTGGTGACAGTGTATAGAATATATATTAGTCAGTTACGAAATTTTTGAATTAGATATCGGGTCTTCCTCCAAACCTTACACTGGCTTTTTCAGGAGTGAAGACAGTTAGCTACTGTATTTAAAAATTCTTTGATGCTATTATATGACATTTACAAAGAGGTCAGTAGATAATGCTTATTTTTTTATCTTCATATGTTTTTCTTGTGTTCTTTCACTGATTTCAGTTTTAAAATACTTATTTTCAAAAGATATTTAGGATCTTGGCAGGGGAGGTGGTTCTCTAAAGTACTCTCAAGTCATACCTAGTGTTTTAATTTGGGGATGAATAATTTAAATTGTTTTTGTTTTTAATAAACCAACAAGTGCCTTGTGAAGTTTCAAATGGAGATGAAATAGGCAAAAAAATGTATTTCTGACAATTACTTTAAAAAGTAAGTTGAGGAGGATCCCTGGATGGCTCAGCGGTTTAGCGCTGCCTTCAGCCCTAAGTGTGATCCTGGAGTTCCAGGATTGAGTCCCACGTCGGGCTCCCTGCCTGGAGCCTGCTTCTCCCTCTGCCTGTGTCTCTGCCTCTCTCTCTCTCTCTCTCTCTCTGTCTCTCATGAATAAATCAGTAAAATCTTAAGAAGAAATTAAATTTAAAAAATAAAAAGTAAGTTGAATCTGACAAATCCAATTTTCCAGGAAGTATTATGAAAATTTGTGGACTAGATTTCATAGATTATGTTTTGAAAAAGAAAATTTAAATTAATATCTTTTATTACATTTTTAAATTTGAAAGAAAAGTAGTGGGGGGGGGAGAAAACTCAATAAACAAAAGTAGATTTAAAAAAAAGTTAGCTTCAATAGAGAACAGTGTCTGTATAGTTAGCCTTAAAGAAGTTCTCCTTGGAGAACACAAGTGTTTGCACACATCAAATGTACATAGCAAGCACTAAGAAGATATCCCAGACCCAGATCAAACTTTAATTTTTTTTATTAGAAAAGCAAGAATATAGACCAATTGCAGGCAAATGGACCCAGCTGCAGATTCAAGTTAATCTCTGTAACTGGTAACTTCACATTGGTTTAACTGAAGTGTAATTCACTTTAGAGAACACAGTCTCAGCCACTGACAACCACATGGAACAATGTTTAGAGCAGGGCTTGCAAGTGTGTCAAATGTGGTGAGCCAAGTTCCCCTTCCCTGCTCTGGTAGCTTGCTGTGTGTATTCTTGTGGCTGAGCCATGGCTCTTCCCAAGGAAGCAATACCAAGGTCACAAAGAGGGCAGGAATCATAGTTGACACAATGTACAGACACTTATTTTGTAGAGTTCCCAATTATCTCCTGTGCTTAGTTCAAATATCTTATTTGTCTCTTGGACACTATTTGTGCTATCTGGAATTGATCCTACATTTGACCTAAATAGCATCCTTTCAATGGCATCTACAAGCTATTCACATGAAAATGTGGAAGAGTGAAGAAGGCTGGGAAATCTAAGAGAGTCAGAAACTATGACTGAAGACACTTTGAGTGTGGGACTCACCTGGAGAGGCATAGAAAACCAGAGATCATGTTCTTGGCACAAAGAAAAGGTGCCCTGAGAAGTGGGGAGAAATCACACAAAGAAAGATAATAGAGCCCTAAAGCCAGCCTGGAGACTGAAGAGTTGCTTTGCCCAGTCTCTCTAAAGGTGCTTGGGGCAAGCAGCTCTGAATGCCACTATAGGACAGCGACATTGACTCTATCCAGCTTTTAGAACATGCTCACCTCCTATTTTTGTCACTCCAGCCGAAATGTGTCAATTGGTGTTTCACAGTAGTGTTCCTGCAAGAGCAGTTCAGGGATCACCTGCATTAATAACAACAGAAACAGTTAAAATGAGGATGCCTGAGTCATCTCCACATCTCTTGTATCACAGTGTCCAGAGATGGGCCATAGAATTGGCATTTTAATCAGCTTTCCTAAATATGCATTTAGAGTATGAGAACCATCGGAGCTGTTCATTTGATGTGTCATATGATCGCTTCTCTTTACCAGATCAACTAAGATTTACATAGTAGTTCTATCTTATAAAGTATGTTTACATATATCATCTCACTTTTATCCTCACAACAGTCCTATAGGATCCTGATTTTACAAATAGGTGAATCATGGCTCAAAACTTCTAAGTGTTTCTATCAACTGCCCACCTATAAAGAGTGACCCTGGAACACGATACAGGGCCTGTGAATTTCAAATTTGATGCCATTTCTGTCAGAGTGCGCTCACTCCCTCATTCCACTCATCTTGAGATTAGGTAAAGAAAGTGTCACCAGGTGAATGTGTATGCTCTGGTCCAGGCCTCGGGGCTGGAGTTTACCATAACTGCAGGCCAAGGATGCAGGAGAAAATAAACAGCCTCAGGAGCACGGGTCTTGAAAGTTCAAACCTATAAACCTTAAAGGGATGGGAAATATGAGTCCTAAGAGGCTTACAGTGGTTCTTTGTTCCATCGAAGCAAATTACACAGTGATATCACGAATTGATGCAAATTCAGTCATCTGTCAACCTTTCAGGGGCCGCTACTCAATTACAGGAACTACCTTTTACTTTTTTTTTTTTTTTAATCCTTTTTCTCTTTTGTTTCCGTTGTCCTCCTTTGGGCCACTTTGTGGCTTATTTATACTTCCATCCCTCTGGCGCTAAGAAAAGGGGGAGAGAGGAAATAAAACTGAGTGAATATTGGTGCCTGTTAGCAGGTTGGTGGAAAAGCAGTTGCAACTATCACTTTATATCAGGTTTCAGAATTATTTGTGTGTTCCAATTACCCATGTTGTCTACATCCCCTATTATCCTAGGTAAGTATTACATTACGGTATCGACACAGCTTCTCAGCAAGTGTATCACTACTTGCTCAGTGCAATTGGCTGCAACAATTCATGACTTTTTTAGACAAACACAGCATGAATGATCTCAAATCAACTCTCAGTTATTCAAGGGTTAATGATCCAATGTGTGAGTTTTACAAGCACTTTGCTTCTTCCCCATCTCCCTCCTGTTCTCTAGCTTTAGGTCATTTGGTTGCTTATTAGCATCTCCACCAGAGAATATATAAGTTAAATTAAACTCAAACTAATCTTTTTCACTATGATAGTGGCTTTTGATGTAAGCTGTAATGAGAGAAGGAGGTCAAACAATAAAATATTTTTTTCTGTGTGTTTTTTTTTTATTAAATTTCCAATCTTACCCCTTTCCTTCATTAACACAGAAAAACTAGAGTTAGCTTTAGCCTTCTTATGGAATTATGGTATTCAAGTCTCATCATTGCCAAAAAAGGTTTCATTGAGCTGCTAAGAAAATGGGACAAAAATGCTCCGGTGCTTTGAAAAAGTGTACAATACAAATTTCACTGATAGACCAAAGGGTTGAGAAAAACAACTCTAAATCGTCCAATAACCTGTCCAAGCAATTTAGCGTGGTGTGAAAGTCAGGAATTAGCACCTCAAATGGATGAATTCGAGTTTCATCTTTTCTCCCTTTTTCTGTTCACCCTCTGCCGGAGGTGCTAATGAACAGTGAAGTGGTCAAAAGGTAGGCAGTAGCAGGAAAGAGAAAAAAGCCTGGTGATTACCCTCCAAACATGAAAGATAGCCAAATGTACTCTTCTTTCTCTTTTTTTCAGGCTTCCAAGAAACTTCCCTTCCTCTTGGTGTAGCTGGAAGCTCTCTGCCTGACTCATCCTCTCACCAGTATGCTGGGGCCACCTAGAGCAAGGGCAACAACCTCTTGCTGTCCCCTATGTGTCTTTACAGGCCAAAGGCAAGTGCGTAACCCCTTCTGAGGGAGACCTCTGGACCTGAGCATTCTCAAGTATGTAGAACTTGATGTAGCATCTTATTCAGCCAGGACCCTATATTATGTTGTAGGAATGTATAAATCAGCATGGATTTAGCTGCCAGGCATCAGGAATGTGTTTTCTAGCTGGGGTACTTGGGTGGAAATCTCTCCATCTCTCTTTTTTTTTTAAAGATTTTATCATTTATTCATGAGACAGAGAGAGAGAGAGACAAAGAGACAGAGACACAGGCAGAGGGAGAAGCAGGCTCCATGCAGGGAGCCCGATGTGGGACTCTATCCCCGGAACTCCAGGATCACACCTTGGGCTGAAGGTGGCACTAAACCACTGAGCCACCCAAGGATCCTCCCACCTTATTAATAAGAAATTCTACCATTACTTTCAAAAAGATTAAATGAGAGACATGTTAGAAAAATAAAATTATATCACTACATGACCTATTATTAATTTCAAACTAGCCTGTGTTCACACTTGTCTAGGGGAAAAATATATTTCTGTAAGATGATGAACTTTATTTTCATAAGATTTTAGGGATATGTGTGTGTGTGTAAAATTCTTTCTCGTTTCACCAACAATGTATCTGTTTGCCTCATCTTATTAATCTATCAAATGGGGTAATAATGACTGACAAACTTGAAAGTTCCTTGACCAGTAACATAAACATGATAATACAGAAAGTTTCATGTCTTGGGGAATACTTGAGAGTGAGTAATAATCAAAGCATTCAGCCCAGTATAAGAAAAATAATATTGCATAAACCTCGCACTGCATGCTTTTATTAAATCTAGACTTCATGTCTCTCCGTGGCAAGTGGATCCCCAAAGCCCAGGCAGCAAAAAATGTTAGTGCCTCCTCTGAAAATAAAGTTAACAATATCTAACAAACATATGAATTATCCATTGTTAAAGTTTTACAGAACAATTTCATTGTGGTGGCGGGGGGAGTCTATTTTCCTTAAGATGTGCTATCCATCTACCTCAGGCCCAGAAATTACATCCTAAATAATTAAAATAACAATGCACCTGCACTGAGACTCCAGCAAAACGGTCTTAATAGTGGGGATCTGGACAGTCCATGGAAGGGACGGATGGCAGCCAAGGATAGAATTAACCTTCCTTTCACATAGCAGACTGTTGGGTTTAGAATCATTTTCTTTATGGCTTTTCCTAATGGTCCTGGAGGAAAGAAGTCCACTCCTGTCCCAAAATATTCATCCGGATACCATGTGAAATAAGATAAGGTGGTGATAAGACTGCCTGACCTCTGTGCTAACTCCTAGCACTTAAAATTCTGTTCTTGTAACAGGAATTCTGATTTACTCTTCACATCACAGATGCAAACGCATCAGATATTAAACGAGTGAGGATTACCCTGATGCCCTGCTTTGCAGGCTTCCTTTGAAGGCTCCAGGGGATATAAGGCATTTAGCTGTTTCCTTTCTTTCCCTCTGGAGGCATCTGGCTAAGTCAGGTGGAGCACATTCCACTCTCCCATTTATTACACGCTCCCTTCCTGCACTGGCTTTTCCCCCTTCCCACTACTCTGTCTTTCTTGGCCTTTGCCAAACATCTTTATTCAGAACCAAATGCTAGGTTGGTTTCTGGAATTTCCATCAGGATAAAGAAGAGAAGGAGCAGACTCATGTCAGGGACACTCCCTGAAAACCTGGAAGTCTCTGATTGCACACGCGCGCACACACACACACACACACACGTGGATGTAGCTGTCGGTGGCCACCTCTCACTGCATACTCCTGCTTTATACATCCAATGCTGATAAAGGCCTTATTTAGCTTGAGGAGTGCAATTTGTTTAGCTGTCCCCCCAAAATAAGTCACATTTACCTCTTTCCAGAAGACAGGCCACTTGTTTTCCAAGGATGTCATAAAGAGGAAAATAGAACTTGGTTAATAGGTAGCAAGATACCTGCTATTCTTGTAAGTTCAGATCATCCACATAACTCTCAGGTGGACCCACCAAGCAGAACCCCAGGCAAATGCATAAACATTCTCTTTAGGATGTTGTTTTCTTTCTGCCAGTCAGCTAGGTAGATTCACAGCCAACCTGTGATAATGGTGTAAGGAGCATATTTTCTCTGTGGGTTGAGGGGAACGACTAGATCCAGCGAGGCAAGATCAGATGGCTGAGGGTCAAGTGCTTCCAGGATGGACCTGCCATGATACACATCTGGAGGCTCTCTGTTGACTTCTGCAATCTGTGTTCTACTTAGCATCCTACTCCCATTTCTGCCCACCTGTCTGCTTTCTGCCCAAGTCTGCTTCGGTAACCCTGGTGACCAGGAGGGGTTGGGAAGGATGAGAGCTCTCTGCAGAGCCCAGAGCCCAGCGGCAGGTCCTCTTCCTGCGAACAGAAGCAGCAGGAGCTCCGTGAGAGCATAGGTGGCTGTTGGGAAATATGATTTTTTTTTCTCTTCTCTCTATGCAGGATTTTCTTCCTGTTAACATGCTTCTCGAGGGCAAGGAGAAGTTCTTAGGAGGAGTTCCAGTCCCCAGCCCTTGCCGTGAAAAATTACATACATTTTTCTCCACTGATTTATTTATCTCTGGTGATTTATTGGGATTATTTTGGCCTCTGTCATAATCTTTTTAGAAAACAAATGCCCAAGATTCAAAAATATCAAAAAAAGCAAAAAGGATATTTAATGAAAAGGACCCTTGCCCCAGTTCCCCTGCCCAGAAACAAGTAAGATTACCAATTGTTTATCCTTCCAGAAATAGTCTTTGTGAGTACATCTCTGTATCTAAGATATTGTGTGTGTGTGTCTAAATTTATAAGCCTTTCCTTAGGTCAGGCTGCTGGAGTGGTTGGGGGAGTGGGGAGGTGGAGGGTCCAGCCCCTTATTATGGTTTTTAATGTGGCTAGTAGGACAGCCCAGTGGGCAGGGGCTGCTGGCAGATGCCCTGAGCCCACACCCTTATAGGGTAAACACTGTTTTTGTTGTTTTTATTTAAAAAACACAACAAAACTCTTTGTGTGTGTGTGTGTGTTTACATATACATTTTTTGAGTAACAAAAGGGAATGCCTGCATATACACTACTCATCTTACTTTTTTCCACATAACAAAATAACTTTAAGTTCATTTGATATCAGTATATTTAGAAATACCACATATGATGAACACATTGCCATTATGGTTTTTCAAATGACAAGAATAGGAAGGAAGGAAGGAAGGAAGGAAGGAAGGAAGGAAGGAAGGAAGGAAAGAAGGAAGGAAGGAAGGAGAAGAAAGACAAATGAAGGAGGGAAAAATGAGCACCCCAACTATTTATGGTTGCTATTTGTCAAAGCATCTTTCTTTGTGAAGGAGCATCTATCATTTCTCTTGTGGACAGAGGGCAGTAACAGTGGGTTTGTCTTTGTTGTTGCTGTAAAACCTAAATTTATGGTTTCCAAACCCAGTTTCATCTGTTACTTTCTGTATTAAGGACGCACTAGGTCCGAGGCATCCTCCAGCATCCTTTCGAAGGAGAGATGGAACCTCTTCTCCCTGCTTCACTAAGCAAGAAGGCCACGGGCTAGAACAAGTCGCGGCTGTGACTGCTTTTGCAACCCTGCATCGTGGCCTCTGTCTGGGTGAAGGGGGCAGTACTCAGCTAAGGACGGAGGAGCAGGTGCATGTTGTTTCCCTCCCATCCCCAGTCATGAAAATAAACGTTCCATCTGTCTTTCTCACAGAGACTCATGGGAAACAAGAGTGCACGGCACAAAGTGTAGCATGTCCTGATTTCCCTGCCTGTGAGCATCACCACAAGGGGAAGAAAAGAGAGTGCAACCCGCCTCTGGTCTGAAGATGCACATGGAGCAGGGCAAAGAGATGCAGGCCACCGGGGCCCAGCTCTCCATGTGGCATCCGAACCATAGGACGTGTGCAGATACCGAGTGCTAGAGCTAAGAGTTTCAGGGTCCCAGACATTTCCCCAAGGACTCTATGTGATCTGGCATGTGGCCTCAGTGGCTCTCCATCCTGGGGCCCTGACTGTTGGAGCTCTTTTGCTCTGCATTGGGCATTTTCTCTACTGCGTTGAGCTTTTCTCTGCTGAATGCTCTAAGCCAACCAACCACCAGGTATCAAAAGATGACCAGCAAGTAGTCAGGACTCGGGGAAGGAAATGGGATCAGAACCCCATCTCCATCATCTGTTGAACCTCAGTGCCTCAGTCTACTCCTCTATAAACTTCGGATTAATCTTACAGGGTTGTTATGAGGATGCAACAAAGTGCCAGGGAGAGCTGGCTAGCACTTAACGAGTATGCTATTAAGTAATCTCAGGCCTGTAAGGGAGGTAACTATAAACTGTTGTGGTTTGACCAAAGTAAATATTCTAAACGCACTTGCCAGTGCTTCCAGAACATTGCTGTGCATTCTAGGCTTGACTCACAAGGCCACGTGGGCCTGGCTGGCAACGTCACTATGGAGTGTACCGTCGTAAGTCAGCAGAGAGGCCTCAGGCTCAGGATGGCATTGGCTCTTTCTCCTGCCACTAGTCTGGCACCTGGGAAAAGAGGCTGTTCTTTCTCAACTCGGTTTCCTCATGTGAAAACTAGAGACAGGAGCAATCACTGCTTTGTAGCAATTACTGCTTTACAGTCTTGGGAGTGCTGAATGAGGTAACGTGTTTGAAAGCAATATTTCTTGAATAGCATGCAGTAAGTGTGCGATGAAACGGTCGGTTTCATGCAGCCATTGGCCCATAGAATTTCTGAACCTGAAAGATTCTTGGGGATTATTTGGTAAACAGCCCCCTTCATCTTGTAGATGAGAAAACACGTCGTAGAAATTCAGCATCTCACATTGAGATTCAGCAAATGTTCGACGGCCGGTGAGCTACAGAATCAGATCTGAGACCCAGGGGCTCTGCGGGCTCTCTTACCCTCTGCGGTTTTTTCTCGTGGCACAAAGTATTTGTTCTGTGCTGGGCAAGGGACTCAGGCCTTCAAATTTGTTTGAAACCTTGGGCAACCAATAGATTGCTTGAAAAGTTGTAAGACTCAAGGTCAAGCACTGAATTCTGTTTGCCATCTCAAGGTCTTGGCTGATTTTTTTTTTCTTTTAAGATTTTATTTATTTATTCACGAGAGACATACAGAGAGAAAGGCAGAGAGAGAGAAGCAGACTCCCCATAGGGAACCCGATGCCGGACTCAATCCCAGGACCCCGGGATCCTGACCTGAGCTGAAGGCAGATGCTCAGCCGCTGAGCCACTCAGGCACCCCTGATTTTTTTAAGCCCCCTTTCTTTTCGACTGCAAGTTCTTAACAGCCTCTCTACCCCTTTCTTGCCCCAGAAAGCCCATACACCCTCCCTCTTCACTGCCCTTACTTTATTTAACTACAGTCTGTAGCGAAAACCCTCTTCTCTCAAGTGAAATGAAGCAGCTGGCACCTTTAGGGCTCTCATATTATCATTATTATCATTTAACATTTATAAGTGCGCACAGTATGCTAGACACTCTAACATACAGTGGTGAGGAACTTGCCATCTAAATTAGACACAGATAGATCCACATAAAAGAGAAAAAGAGAGGCAGGGGGTGAGTGGGAAGTGGATGAGGCAAGGGAAAAAGTCAGGGTCGCTGCCACAACACTTCAAACTCTTGCTGAGCCAATGGCTGTGGAAGACTTAGGAAGACATATCCAATTTTTAGCAAAGTGATATAAAATTGCCCCGAAAGGGATTGTGTGAAACACCAGGGTTTGTTTTTTTTTTTTTTTTTTTCATTTCTGCCAGAGAATTTCGGGAAAGCACCTTCTTGCGAAGAGAACTGTGAGTTGTTCTAAATCTGCTCTGTCTCTGCCGCCTCTTTGCATCGGCTCTCCCCTCTCCCTGCACGGCCCCCTCCCCATGCACTTTTGGTTTGAACTCAGAGCACAGCAGGGAGGCAAGGGAATGAAGTGTGGGGCAGCCGGCATGTCTAATTCCATGACAGACATGTGGTGAATCTAAAGGCCACCCCTGGAAGCATCTTTGATCTCTGGAGCCCACTCTGCATTCTATTTCCCCTCCAGGGGTCAGTGCCCTAGGACTCCCCAGCCTCCCGAAAATCCCCGCCCCCACAGGTAAGCAGCCTGTTTTATAAGTCCAGTGTTGCCCACCCCCTACCCCCAGGAGAATTTGTTCTCAAAACTTGTGACTCTTCCTCCTGTTAATTATTTTTACCGTATGCATTTACTCCTTAGAACTTGAGGGGGAACATGACACTAGCTATAGCTGCAGGGAAATAGTTAAGCATTAAGTAGTTTCATCATAATTGAAACAGAATCAATAACTGAACAGTCTAATGAAATAAGGCAGAGAATATTTTTTTTTAAGATTTATCTTACAACTAGAAATTTGTACCTCTTAATCCCCTTCACGTATTTTGTTTAGCCCCTCCTCCCCCCATGTGCCCTGCTCCTCTGGAAAAAAAAAATATTTTAAGTGACAACTCTTCTGATAGCCTCTTGTTCATAAAAGTTGTCCATGGGTCACAAAGAGGGCCCTCCCAGGGGACAAGAGGAGCCCAGCCAAGGGCCCAGAGTACTTGCATTCTTAGCTCTCATGGGCTACTTGGTTTTCTCTCTTTAATGAACAGCAAATAAAAATCAAGAGTCCCTTTTATAGGAGCTAAGATACAAAACCAGCAAAAGTGTATCCATATCCTTAAAGGAGCTCAAAGCAAACCTAAAGCGTCTTCTACTTGAAAAAATAAGTAGTAGTCCCTTCTCAGGGCTAAAGTGAGCAGCAAAAATAACAAATGGTGCAGGGGGACAGGGGCCAGAGAGAAGAGCATCCTGCTGGGGCATCTGCACCTGGCGTTCACCTAGCTCCAGAGAAGTGGGAAAAGCACTGCCGTTTAAGCAAGAGGATAGCTCTTCTCACTTTACTCCTTCTCTGCTAGGTACATTATCTCAATTCATTATCTCGATGAATTATCTCAATTCATTCCTCTTCTGTATTCTAGGACCTCCAATGGTTTGATATGGCACATTCCCTGGATTTTTTTTTTAACTAAATTGAACCCTACATGAGCAGTCCCTGAAAACCAGGTACGGGCTGACCAAGGAGTTCAGGTCCACCAAGAAGGTGACATCAAGATGGGATGAGATCAGCAGATGCACCTGCAGAGGCTGGCAGAGTTTGCAGGGCAGCAACTGTGCAGCTCTGATGTCTATGGAAGGAAAGGTGGAAGGAAGGAATAGAAGGAGGGTTCCAACTGAGAGGAGTTTTAAGCAGGGTTCAGCTGGGTTCCTGAGGAGTCCTTGAGCCAGCATTGCTCAGGGGAGGAGAGGAGCATTTGGCCAGAACGGGCCTGCTGGAGCTCCCTGGCCATCACTGCCTGTGCGCAGCCGGTCAGAGGTGTGCAGACACGGTGGCGGATCCAGAAGGGGAACTGCTCTGGCCATCGGGCGCTTATGCTACGGTCGGTGGGAGCTCTGAGTTGCACATGTTGGTCGCAACTGCCTTACTTAACTTCGTTCCAGAAAGCCAGTCAAGAGAGAGCAGGACAGAGCAGTCTTGACCTGCAAGCCAAGTGCAGCTTTTAGCATAGTTTTATAGCAACAGCTTCCATTTATGCGTGTGTCAGCAACTGGATATAGTTTCCATGTTAGACATCCTGTACGTCCAATGAGGCTGCTATTATTAACCTATTTTACAGACCAAAGATTAAGTCTTAGAACAATTAATGTTCACACAGCAATTGTTGGTGGAGCCAGAAGTCAAACCTAACTCTCAATTCCAAAGCCACTATACTGAAATAACTTCTTGATTGGAGCGGTTTATAATGTACTTAATTCCTGCTTATTACTACAGTAGTGTTATTTTCATATAATGTTATGACTAGAGAAGAAACCACTCCTAAAATCATGTAAGACTTTGCACTCACCCAAGACATTTGCTTGGCAGCCCGCTCTGCTCATGCTCACCACGTCCCTCCATTTTTCTGAAGAACCAAAATAAAACCTTTGTCTATTTATTGAAGCTCTGCCTTAATAGACGGCAACTCTAACTGAATGTCATTCTCGGATATATGGAGACAGTTCCTAAAAATGCATACTCTAACCATGACCCAGCAGCAGAGACCTAAGCTCCTAGATACTTACTGTGCTAATAAACAAAAGCAGCAGAAAAAATTCTGCAAAGCTCCACAATGCTCATATTCACAAATGATATCAGATATGCCCACACATCTATGGCCTACATTAAAATCTCATTCTTATCAAAGAGCTAAAAGTCCAAATTGGTGCTGTTCAAACTTGACTAAAAAGATATTAAAACAACAAGCCTGTAAAAACCAAGTTAGCCTCATTACAAAGAAGAAAGTACAACCAAATCTGAATATTAACATGTAGAGATCTGTCATAGCTGATGGAGAATATGGCTTGATACTACGCAGTTTCCCTTGAAAAGCCTAAAAGGACGCTGTCAAGTTTGACAGGCCTAAAACGCAGCACCCACACACACCCCTGCATGCAAATATTACATTTTCTATTTTAAAAAATGGCCTCCTGATAGATTTTTCACTCTCTGTCTTTAGAAATAATCTCAAGTCAAAAAAGAAAGGGGAAAAAAAAAGAAAGCTTTTCAGCTTTAATTTCCTGCTAGTTTGTGAGAATAGATTTGGCAAGAAGAATGGCACCCATAATCACAACAAACCCAAGGAACTTGTTTGTTTTTTTTCCCACATCCAGCTAAGGACAGGGATCTTAATGCTGCTATCACTTTCATTTTAGAAGGCTCCTAGATTTTCACTATCAAGGGAATGTTCTCAAATAAAAAAAAATTAATGTATATAAACAAATTGATTTGCAACTAGTCACTCTCTAGCCATATCTTTTCAGAAAAGCATCTCATTTCTTTATGTAGCAATTGTAACGTGTGAGAAGACCCATTCTGAAAGGCCACCAAAAGCATCCTAGCCTAAGCCTGTCCTACTCATACTCCAACACAATAAGGGACAAAACACTAGAAATGACAGTCTGACACTAAATAGCTAATATTTTAGTCCTTAATTTCTCTTATGAAGAGGGCAAAAGAAAAGGATCCATATCATATCAAAAAGCTCCCATATAATGTGGTTTAAATAAAAAGAACCAATGCATTAGTCCTCCTATTTTTCAATTCTACCTCCCTGTGTATATGACCAACTAATCTCCATAAAACATTGCTCTGATCATTCAGCCCTCCTGAGTACATGGATTGGCTGCCTATCTGGGATATGCCCCGGGAAGGAGCATCATGTTAGTGGGAGTCACTCAGTTGCTCAAAAGTGTCTGTGTTTATTCAATGGTTATAGAATAAAGCTTAAAATCTACCTCAGTATGTAAGTTTCCCTATAATCTGTCCTCCACCTACCTTTGCAGCCTTTTCTCTCATTCCTTACCTCGTAGGACTGTGCTATCTCATAGATGGCAAAAATTTATAGATGGCTATTAAGCAACTGAAGTGTGGCTGTTCCAAGTTGACATGTGCAAAATCTATATGCCAGATTTTGAAGGCTTAGCACTAAAGAAGTCTGTAAAATAGTTCAACATTTTTAAGTTGGCTACACATTGAAATGATGATGTTTTGGATACACTGGGCTACAGAAAATGAGTTATAAATTTAATTTCAAGTGTTTCTTTTCAACACAACTAGGAGCAAATTCAAATTTGACATGGCTTTGGTTGTATTTCTATTGTTACTGTTAAACTTTGCACTTTGTCCCCACACTGCCCATACCATGCTTTCCACCTATTACAGTTATCTTTGCAATCTTTTTCTCATTTAGATGCTATCCATCCTTCAAATATCTGGTCAAATCTTAACTTCTCTCAGTGAGTCTCCATAACATTCTCTTTGGAAAACTGACTCTGTACAACTCTTACAGCATTTATCACCTTGTATTTGTTTTACACTATTTGTGTATATGTTGTAATACTCTTCAACCCATATCCCCAGCTGCTATACTGCATCTCCTAGAGGCAACTACTATGTCTGAATCATGATATCCATGATTGTTATGATTGTTGTTTTCCATAATATGTTGCACAATATCATGCACAAGGAAGATAGTAAATATTTCTTAGGGGAATGATAAATGGATGGATGGATAAACGCATGAATGAAAAAATGGATGGATGAATTAAGATGGTGCTTTATGGGCAAAAGAACAGATACACAGATGCAAGGCACTCTAGGTGGCTCAGCCAGTTGAATGGACCAACTCTTGGTTTTGGCTCAGGTTATGATGTCACGGTTGTGAGATCTAGCCCCACTTTGGGCTCTGCGCTCAGCATAGTCTGCTTGAGATTCTTTCTTTCCCTCTTCCTCTGCCCCTCCCACCGCTCGCATGCTCTCTCATTCTGTCTCTCTGAAGCTCTCTAAAATAAATAAATAAATAAATAAATAAAATCTTTTTTTTTTTTTAAAGAATAGATACACAGATCAATGAAACAGGATAAATAGCCCATAAATAAACCATACAAATATAGTCGACTGGTTTTTTGTGGGTACACAGCTTCAGTTTTGCAACATGGAAGTTCTAGAATGGGATGGTGGTAATGTTTGCAAAACAATGTGAATGTACTTAATGCCACTGAACTATAAACTTGTAAATGGTTAGGATAGTAAGTTTTATGCTATGTATACTTTACCACTATTAAAAATAATTTAAAGCTACACAGTACATGATTCCATTTATATGAAGTTCTTGGAAAGGCAAAGCTATAGAGATGGTTAACAGATCAGTGGTTGCTAGGGGTCCCAGAGAGGTGATGTTGGGAGGCTACAGTTGTAAAGGTGAAGTCTGGTGGATTCTTTAACCATTAAAACACTTGTGTATGACACAGTAATAGTGGATATATGACACTATGCATCTGTCAAAACACTCAGAACCTTAAAACATAAAGAGTGAACTTTCATGTATATAAATTTAAAAAAATCATTTAGAAGGCTGGGGGATCCCAGAATAGAATGCAGACTGTGATAGGAGAATCCAACTGTATTACAAATGTATAAAACAACCTCAATGAAAGAGGTGGGGGGGGGGAGTTATCGACCTAGGTAGCTTTGGGAACAAGTGGAGTCTGTAAGACTAAAGGTGGAAGGAGTTGGACTTAGCACTGTACTCCAGCTGATAAAATCATCTCATATGAGGATATGGATTAATAATTCTGATGCCATTATACATATACACTGAAAATGAACAATTAAATAAATGGACAATCATTGGTAGGATTCAGTCTTTTCATTGTTGGAGTGGGAATATGCTGATAAGCAAAGGACGAAGAAGGAATGATCTAGGTGGTAATGGATTAGTTGGAAACATTAGTATGTATTTAGGTTTAGCTTCACATAAAAGGCACATAGTTCAAAGAGAAATATTTAGAGATATGTACATGCATGTGGGTCAGTGTATATACATATACTTCTTTGCTCTGTCAGCTGAAAGGGCCTAAAATCAACCATGCTCTAGTAGCAACAAGCACATCTTGTCCAGATCTTGGTTTCTGCAGAAGCAGAAGCAACAAGCACATCTTGTCCAGATCTTGGCTTCTGCAGAAGAGAAAATGGCTGATTCTAGAAGGGAAAGCAGGAAATATACAAGATGAAATGAGATGATCTTTAAGCATCAGAAAGTAGAAAGGAAAAGAAAAAAACCCACAATGATAGGGATATTTCAAACTGAAGGAGCCCATGAGAGCCAAGGTTGGAACAATTCGAGAAATAAAATAAATATACAACCCAAAATATAAAATAAATACCCATAAGTCCATACTGATGTAAATATATGATTGATACATGATTGAATAAATAAATAAATGCATCAGCAGAGTTGCAAATAATTTATATAGATACTCGTCCTTCACGAAGGTGGAATGTAAGTACCCACTCCTTTTATATGGGCTGCATATTGTGATTTCTTTCAAAGGAACGCTGTATGGAAAATTAGAAAAAAGAGGACCTTACACTGAAGAAACCTGACAAATACTCCCCCAGCCAGGTAATCAAGGCTAACACTAACACATTCACAAGGTCAACATGTTGATCATATGTACCCATGATGTGATATGATAAGAGTGGCATTTTACCTTTGTGGTCTTCCTCTCAAATTCATAATCCTAATATAATCATGAAAAAAACAAAATAAACTCAAATTGAGGGTCATTCTATAAATGACCAGTACTCCTCAAAACTGTCAAGGTCATCAAAAGCAAGGAGAGTGTAAGGCAATATCACAGTCAAGAGGAGCCAGGAGCCGTCTTCTAAAAAAAAAAAAAAAAAAGGATGCCTGGATGGCTCAGCCAGTGAGTGAGCCTTTCTTTGGCTCAGGGAATGATCTCAGTTCTGCATAGGGCTCCCTGTGAAGAGCCTGTTTCTCCCTCTGTCTGTGTGTCTCATGAATAAATAAATAAAATCTTAAAAAAAAAAAAAAGAGGAGTCTAAGGAGACATGATGACTAAATGTACTGTGGTGTCCTGGATGGGATTCTGGAATAGAAAAGGGACGTTTGGTAAAACTAAGGACATCTAAATAAAATATAGGCTTTATTTAATAATAATATATTAATATTGGCTCATTAATTGCAAGAAAAATACAATTTAAATGTAAGATTTTAGTAATGGGGAATTGGGTATTGGACATATGGGAACTCTGTAAGATCTTTGCATCTTTTCTTTAAATATAAAACAATTCTAAAATAAAAAGAATTACTTAAAAATATTAATGGATTATGGATGTCTTCTAAGCCTTCTAAGAGGCTGGCAAAAGTTGAATTTTCAGTGGCATATGGAAGTTACATCTGTCAGGCTCTCCCTTGCCCATCACTGCTCTTCGTTTTGGAAAAGATAGTTCACTAACAACCACATTTCTTTTCCCAATTATAAGTTGATCTATCCCTACTCCTATCCCTATCATCAGGGAGAATTAAAACCCAGTCATCACCACTTTCTGTTTTCCTTAGCTATACTTTTCCTCCTACTCTTTCCCACATCCTGCAAACTTCTTCTGTTTTCCTTAACACCCTAATCCCTAAAATTCCCAGAACAAAACTTATGCTTCCTCCATTTTAGTAAACGCATATGAACAATACCTAAATTACCTGGGGAAAATATTTAACCCCATATCCATATACAGTGCAATTCTCTTGGCTTCCGAACAAAAGGCTTCCCAGCATAACCCATAATCTTGAACGTCTGAAAAGCATCAGTAAGATTTTTTTTTCACAATATGTCCATTTACCACATTCTTAAGGAAAGACTCGAGTTGAATTTTACAAACTAGAGCTAAAACAAAAGCAAACGAAACCATTAAATAATTGAAAAAAAAAAACAGTTAGGATTGTACCTCCTGGAATTTAAAAAAAAAAAAAGAGTTCCATAAAGAAAGATGTAAATTGGTTGAGTACTTGGGAGTAAGTAGACCCAGAGACCATTGTTAAAACCAGATATGCGTCAAATTTTTACCTGCAGTCAGTTAAGCCAGGGGTTAGCCCTGAAATGTCAAACAGCCAATGTGAAGGAATTTATTGCAAGAGATGTAACTGCCAATTGTGGCTGGTAAAACAAACTTTGCAGAGGACTCCTGGACTTTAATAATGATGGAATACAACCCAAGGCAGTATAAATTCATAATCTCTTAGGACAAATAGCCTTTAAAAATTCAACCTCGTATTCAACTCACCATTGAAATGAGGGGAATTTTCTATAGAAGTCACATGACATATTCATTGTATAGCATGAAACCTTCCATTAGCATGATCTCGGGCCCACCTACCCATTTGCTCTAATTTTGCAAGGTCGGTAATAACATCATTGAGCACATAAATTCTTGTATGGCTTGTGCTTAAACTGAGGTAGGTTTTAGATAATAACCGCCTACGAGAAATCTGTTATCATATTCTAGCAGTCTGTACACTATGTCGCTTTGATATTATACAAAAGGGACCTACCTATAATACTCAAATTGTCATTGTCACTAAACAAATTTCTTTAAATAAAGGCCCATAAAAATCCAATTAGATTGTGCATGGAACACCATTAGGTTGAAATGCTGCAACAGTAAAAGTCAAGATTAACTTAACCTTTTAAAAAGATTATATTACAGTCAAAGCCACACTGGCATGTGGAGGACTTTAAGTTAATTCTGTGCTCTGAAAAGATCAGGGAAATGGCAAATGTATGTATATCTTGAAAGCCCCTGGGGTGTCCTGGAGTCTGGTTACCATTTCCCCCTCCCTGGGGTTGATCACTCCAGCCCTGAAGGCCCAGGACACAGCACAGCTCTGTATCCCACAGTTTTGGTGGCCTGAGCGGCTGCATTAACCTCTCCCCTCCCCCCAGGGCCTTTGAAGTGGTGACAGGAAACTAGCAGTTATGTCGACTCCACCCCTTCCAAGAGAGTTTTCTATCCCTGAGTGTTTTAAACACTACCAGACCCAAAAGGGATCAGGTTTATGGTGGTATAATATCACCTTAGATTTGGGTGATATTGGAAAGAAAAAGGAAAGACAGAAGAAACCATTCAGGCACTTTTCATTGTATCACAGCATTATCCGTCAGGAGAGAGGGTTTTGGTCAACTAATTCCATTCCCATATACTGTCTCCTGTTTTAGATCTTGGATCAGACAATTCAAACAGTAGAAGATATACCACCTTAAGAAGCTTCTCTTCTATGGGATAGTTCTAATCACTGGAAATATCTGCTTTATATTGAGCCAAATTCTGCTCCCGGTGACTTATATCTGTTGGTCCTTTTGGGTCTTTGGGAACTATAGAAAATAAATGCCTATGTTCAGCTGCCACACAGCTGTTTAAATATTTAAAGAGAATGATAATAGTTTTTAAAACCCATCATTTCCTAATCATTTACTGGGTGACAGTAGTATACCAAATACTATATATATATAAGTGGATGAAGAGTTGTCCTTCAGCCCATTTCCTCATGGGAAGAGCACTGGATATGTTGCAAGGAAAACTTGATAGCACTTACATTGGGGAGGTGGGAAGGGGATTTGGAGATCCCAAAGGTCACACTCAGGACAGAAATACGTTTGCTATGGAAGGTAGATTCTGCTACATGAGTGGATCTTTGCTCTGTTAAGAATAATAGTGTTTGGTTTTTTGAATTAAAGATAGGAACTGAAAGAGGATGACTTGCTCTCACAGAAGAAGGTGAAGGTATTTGATGACTCCAGTATCCTGAGGAGCTAGAAAGGAGCCAGTGAGTCTGATGGTGGAAGAATCCCCCCCACCACATACACATTCCCATTCATCCCCCCTCCCCATTGCCACCATGACAAAGACTGCTTAGAAGAGCAGTATTTTAGTTTTTTTCTCTGAGAAGTGTACAATGTGAATCTTCTCATTGAAGTGGATAAAATCTTCAATGAAATTGACATAGTTTACCAAGGCTTCTGAGGAGATATTTTAGAGAAACCCAAAGGGGAGCTCATGAGATTTGCATTCAGCCGATTCTGGACCAGACTCTGGAAACACTGACATGGGAGTCAGAAAAGAGGATGTTCCAAATCAGTGTTATGCGGAAGGTGTTGCTGCTACTTTATCAGCAAGCGTCTCAAGAGTCAGAAAAATTAAGCGACTTGCTCAAGGTTATAAGTGAAGCCTGAGTCTGATATATATTTTTAAAATATTTTATTTATTCATAGAGACGCAGAGAGAGAGAGAGAGAGAGAGAGGCAGAGACACAGGCAGAGGGAGAAGCAGGCACCATGCAGAGAGAGCCTGATGTGGGACTCCAGGATCACGCCCTGGGCTGCAGGCGGCACTAAACCGCTGCGCCACCAGGGCTGCCCAAGTCTGATATTTTTTACCACATGACAACTCATCACATATCCTTTATGACTGAAATTTTCCCTCTAGTAGGCACATTTCTATTTTCCTCAACATTTCCCCATGACATACTTTCCACATCTCTCCCTATCCTTACCTTCTCTGTATACTTTCCAATAGCGAGGCTGTCTGGTTTTCCCACTTTCAGTTGAATTAATACAAGAATGCATATTAAAATAAAATCTTTAAAAAAGGGAGGGGACATCTGCATATTAAAATAAAATCTTTTAAAAAAGGGGCTCAGTGGTTGAGCATCTGCCTTTGGCTCAGGTCCTCATCCCAGGGTCCTGGGATCAAGTCCTGTGTTGGGCTCCCCTGCAGGGAGTCTGCTTCTCCCTCTTCCTATGTCTCTGCCTCTCACTGTATCTCTCATGAATAAATAAACAAAATCTTTTTAAAAAACGCAAAAATGCAGGTTATACATTTTTTTTTATTTATTTTTTATTCATAGAGACACACACAGAGAGAAAGAGAGGCAGAGACACAGGCAGAGGGAGAAGCAGGCTCCATGCAGGGAGTCCAACGTGGGACTTGATCCCGGGTCTCCAGGATCACACACCAGGCTGCAGGCAGCACTAAACCACTGCACCACAGGGGCTGCCCATGTTATACATTCATGATTAATGGAACCTGAGATCTTTTTCAACAAGTTTTGGGATTTTTCTGCATAAATTAAAACAAGTTCTTCCCATCCCTATTTATACACAACTGATCTTTTATAATACTTGTTATATTTTCCTGACTACTAAAGCAATGCATATTTATCACAGGCAAATTTTGAAATTACAAAAATATAAGAAAAATAAATATCATCTCTGGCTCCAACAATTATGGATAATAATTGTTAATGTTTGGGGACATATTCTTTCAGTCTTTCATATGTGTATCTACACAGATTTTATAGTTTCTAGTCTGAAACTAAGACCCAACTGAGGATTTATCATGTTTAAGTTTTATTTGAGGCTTTAAGCTTCTTACCACAATTTACCAAAATAAGTTTGAATTCTCTTGCTTTCATCAATTTGATTCACTACATGTAGCAGAAACCTACAGCCCTGTCCCTTCAGCACCCCTCTTACAAGGCTTGTCATCATATGAGGGCCTCATCTCTCAATTCTTAACCTGCCTTGACATAATCGAGCACAGTTGCCTGCTTCAGACATTTCCAGCTGGTCTCTTGATCATTCTCCTCCTGGTCCTTATTTTACTTTACTGATCACACCTTCTCAGTCTCTTCTGCCTTCTTCTGTGTATTTCCAGGTACCCCCAAGTTCAATTTCTCATCACCTCTGTGTTCTCTCAACTCCCCTCTCTAGGTAAGCTTGTCAAATCCCATGGCTTGAAAGGCTACCTCTAGCTCCCATTCTGTCCTGAACCCTCCCATAATCCCATACCCTACTGCCTGCTTGATGTCTCCTGGATGACAAAGGACATCTCAAACTAACATGTCCACAAGAAAACTCCTGATATTCCCCACCAGATCTGTTCCTTCCGGAACATTTTTGTAAAAGTTCACTAGTGAACTTTTGAACTACCCTTCACTCTGTGATAATTTTGGGGGTCATCTCTCTTCTCTTTGTGTCACACCCCACATTTAATAGAGCAGTACTGAAGGCGCATTGAGGGTGGCCACTGCTAACTCTCTTTACTACTAGAATTCAAAACACCATTATATTTCACGTGGATCATTGTAATAACCTTCTGCTTTCAGATTGCCACCTATGATCGTTTTCCACCCAGCAGCTAAAACCAGATCACTCCATGTTATCCTCTGCTCCAAACCTTGCAATGGCTCCCACCTCACTCAAAGTAATAATCCACATTCTTTACCATGGCCTGCCAGGCTCCTCTTGAGCTCGTGACCTGGGTCCAGTAATCTCTCTTACTTCGTTTCACCCTGACTCTTCCCATTTCAATTACATTGGCCTTGTTCTTTTGGAATCCAAGCCTTAGGGCTTTTCAATTCGTGTTCCCTCTGCCAAGAACAACCTTCCAGGTATCTTCTCTTCCCAGGTATCTGCTCAAATGTCATCTCACTGGAAAGATCTTCCCTAACCACCTCTATAAAATAGTGTTTCCTTTTTTTCCAGGTCACTCTATCCATTTATTACACATTTTTCTTCTATATTACACTTGTCACCATTTTATTATAATATTTAAATTTGTTCTTTGTTGACCCTTTCCATCTCCCTCCAGCAAATATGTGCTCTATGAGAGCAGAGACATTTTTTTTTCCACTCCTGTACTTTTAGTGCCTAGAAAAGTGTTTGGAACATGCTAAGAACTCAACTCACCTGTGTTGAATGAATGAACTAATAAATATATGAGAATTTATTTCTTGATCATAATGGTTTGGTCTTGAGAAGGCATAAGGAACAAACAAAATAACATCCCTTTGCCAAGGATTAAGAGAGTGTGTGTGGTTTACAAGGTAACAGACTCAAGTGCTAACAGGAGCCATGTTTGTCTCCATTATGTGGATTTCAGAAGCAGAAAGCTGCTCTGCAAGGAGTAAGAGGAAATAATCACACCATATATAATATAAAATTGAAGATACAGTGCTTATATCAGGTACTAATTTATGGGTGAGGAAGCTGAGGCACAGAGAAGTGACTTGCCCAACATCATGTAGAGCTAGGATTCAAAATAGAGTCTGCACTGATAACCACTGTACTTTATAGCCTTCCCAGAAGCTTTGGTTCTTATGAGTCTGAGGCTTAGTACCTTTGCAATTAATTTCTGTTTCAGTTATTTCTCATTGAGTGTCTTGCCACCAAAAGAATCCAATTAATCTGCTATTTCTCTTAGCTTTATGTTGATAGCAAATCTGAACAGCATAACTTCATTTAAGACATTATGAACACAGTTAAGTGGGATATAAGCTCAGAATCACACACAAAAAAATGATTCTGACATTTCTCTGTTGTCCACAAGGTTATCATGGAAAATATTCATCAAACACTTTGTTGAAATGGGGGCGTTGTCACTATAGTATTCTCCTGAAGCACAAATCTAATAATTGTAGCAAGAAAGAAGTTCATTTGACCTGACTTGTTCCTTAGGAAACTACCTGAGAAATTTTTCTAGACACTGGACTCCCACTCTGTAGTATCCAATAGTGTCCACGTGCTTCTTCTTCCCCAAAATAGGAATGTTTACTTGTTTTCTGGCACCTCTCCCATTGCCGATGATATCTCAGAGCAATCTGTAAGATCACATCTTCAATTTATCTTAGTAATTTGGGATAGAAATATTCTGAGCTCACTGAAGGTGGTGAGGTAGATTATCTCTGATTCCTGGCCTGCTTGACATCAGCTGGCTTTTTTTGTGGAGGGTGGGGTGGATCTATTTTCCTGGGTGGACAATAGAAGGCAGAAGGAAAGTTCAGTTCTTGTCTCTGTCATCTGCTAACTTTATGCCACCTTCTCCATATGGTGGGCCAATAACTTCCCTGTTTTCCTTGAGCTTTAAAAGAATTTGTTCTTGTCTTTAGTTTGTTTTGTGAGCCTCCGCTTAGCCTGGGTTTTAGACTGCCTCATAAAATTCCCTCAAGTTGAGCCACTTTGCTTTACAAATCAATCCTTCATTTTTTTAAAAAATCTTTTGTACAGAGCTTTTTATAAACAGTTGGGCTCCTCAGAGAGCTGACTATATAATTACATTGATAAGCTTGTCAGATAAAATACAGGATGTCCACTTAAATTTGAACTTCAGATAAATAGCAAATAATTGTAGAGTGTACAATATTTGGGACATACTTATACTAAAGAAATTCAGTGTTTCCCTGAAATTCAAATTTCACTGAATATTCTGTAATTTATTTGCTAAATCTGGCAACCCTGCATATTGATTCTTTTTTGTTTGGTTTGCTTTGGTTTTAAATAGTTTCAACTTTTCTTTCTCACTTGGAGTGCAACAATATAATCAGAAGTTCAGCTTCAGAAACTTTCCTTCCCTCTTGAGTTGGGTTTACATTTTGCTTTATAATGTTTTAGATGCCTGACCGTACTAGTCTGCTTGAGCTGCCATAACAAAACCCAAATTCAGAGGCGTAATGGCATTTATTTGCTCATACTTCTGGAGCCTAGAAGTCCATGATCAAGGTGCAGGCTATTACAATTATCCACTGCCTCCCAAATTCATTGCTTAAAGGTGGCCCTCAGGGCATCAGCTTCTCCTGAGGCCAGAGCCCTTCTTGGTAGCACTGTTTCCCTCAGTAGGGTGACTTTCTGATGCTTGAGATAGAAAGGGTGCCAGAAACTGTCTCCTTGTGCTGAAATAAAGGTAGAATTAGAACAACAGAATATGGGGGTCGGGCAATCAACACCCTCTGCTGCAAATAGGTGTATTATTATTTTCATTTTTCAGAAAAGAAGACATTTATTTATATGCCAGCATCTCTACCTGGTTCTGGGTTATAGGAATCCATAACCAACACAATCCTTTCCTCATGGAACTTACTCTCAACAGTGTAGAGGGGTTGAATAATTAATCTGAAGTTAAGTAATAAGTAATGGAGCTGAAATTCAAACCCAGGTCAATCAATTCCATTTCACCATGCAACGTCTCTTCTATTAGCTTTTTATCTATGATTAGATTTTGGAGTTATAAAGGACACTAGAGGTCATCAAATCAACTATTTGACTTTAAGTTAGAAATTGAATCCAAGAGATTTTTACACAACTGTAACAAGATCATACAACAAATATGAGGTGGGAAATGAACTAGAACTCAGATCTCTTGACCTCCATTCTAGTATCAAGGTCAGGTATAACATTTTACAACATCCCCTAGAAACTCTTCCTATAACTTCCATTATTTGACAGCTTTATTGAGATTAAATTACATTGACTGAAATAAACTTCACATATCTAAAATATGCAAATCGACATGTTTTAACACCCTTATACACTCATAATCAAGATAATGAGCAACAATCAAGATATTGAACATATTCATAACCCCCCAAATTTCCTCCTTCCCTCATATACTTCCTTACCCACCTTCAATCCCCAACACCCAGTGATCTGCTTTCTATCACTGTAGATTTCTTTTAATTTTCTAGAGTTATAAATAAATGGAATCATGCAGTGTACTCTAAATCTGCCTGGCTTTTTAACGTCAGTATACTTATTTGAGATTCATTAATGTTGTATGCATAAATAGACCTTTCATTTTTATTGCTCATACATATGTGGATAAACCCCAGTTTTGTCTTTTGTATCCATTCACTGGTTGATAGACAAACTGTTATTTCCAGTTGTTTCCTATTACAAAAGTCGCTGTGAACATTTAAATACATATCATCATAGTACCTACAAATGGAACAGCTGGGTCATCTTTTGTAAGATGTTGCCAAACTGTTTTCCAAAGTGGTTATGCCTTTGGACATTCCCACCAGCAGTGGGAGGGTTCCATTTTTTTCTTTTTCTTTTTTATACATCCTCATCAACATTTAGTACGGTCATTCTTTTTAATTTTAGCTCTTTTAGGGCAGCCAGGTGGCTCAGTGGTTTAGCGCCTGCCTTCAGCCCAGGGCATGATCCTGGAGACCCGGGATCGAGTCCCACATCAGGCTCCCTGCATGGAGCCTGCTTCTCCCTCTGCCTATCTCTCTCTCTCTCTCTAGAGCAAATAAGTAAAATCTTTAAAAAATTTTAAATTTATTTATTTATTTATTTATTTATTTATTTATTTATTTATTTATGAGAGATAAGAGAGAAGGGGGAGGGAGAGAAGGAGAGAGAGAATCCCACGCAGATTTCCCAACAAGCACAGAGCCTGATGAGGGACTCAATCCCACGACCTTGTAGTCATGACCTGAGCAATTTGATTATGATGTACCTTTGTAGACTTTATTTGATGTTTCTTGTGCCTGGAATTCATTGAGATTCCTGATCTGTGGGCTTTGGGGTTGTCACAACTGGAGGATGGATGGGAGGAGAGAGCTACCAGCATCTACTGAGTAGAAGCCAGAGATGCTGACATCCTACCACACAGAGGACAGCCCCCATAACAAAGAATTATGCAACCAAAAGTATGAATAGTGCTGGGATTGAGAAACCACACTCCAACCCTTTCCTGTGATTCTTTGTCCAGTTTTCTGGAGTTCCTTCACATGCCTGTGTTGATTAGCACAGAGCTGCATTCTTGAGGGGGACCCTCTGTAGATCTCTGGAGCTCTTCTCTATGTGGCTCTCTCTTCTCTATTACTCTTATAAACTGTAGCTACCTTGTTTTCTCTGGACTCTTAGGTCTACCTCTGCAATGCAGGTAGTTTTCTGGATTGGCCTGGGTTCACTTTCCCTGCACCATGGCTATAAAACTCATTCAGGGCAGTCAGTTGGGAAGACCTTAGGCTCACCTCATTTTTTGCCCATTTTTCAAGATTAGTATCCTTTCTGGCCCAATGTCCAGTGTCTCACAAATTATTGTTTCATGTATTTTGTTCATTTTTTGGTTGTTTCTGATGGGGAAATGAATCTGGTCCCCATTACTAAATCTTGGCTATAAGCTCAAGTCCCATAATTTCTTTTTTAAATGTATCATCTTGCCTTGCCTTACCTGTTAGCCTGCCAGTCTGCTGCAGAGGACTGTTAACTATGAAAGTACATAGCAATTTTCATGTATGTGTGCCCAAAAGTTTCTGTGCTTGCACAATGTATAGACGCATGGCACCTGTTACAATAAGCTGTACCTTACTTGCCTGTTCTTTCTACTTCCAGGATTCTCTTATGGTTCTTGAATTTTTTAAATAGTTTACCCAACAAGTACTTTAAAATTTCAAAAAAATAAAATGCCCTTGGCCTGAGAATTCATATGCCAGTTGTAAGTTTTATTTGATGGTAAATGGCTGAAATAGATGCCCTGGAGAGAACTGGTCCTTTTGGCAGCACTGGCCTTAGGCAAAATTGTTAAGTAGGTGAAGTATATCTTCAGGGAGCTCTTAGATTCTGCTGTCTATCCTCCCTCTATTCCAGAACCCATGAGTTCTCTCCTCTAATGCTAGAGCAAGGGCTGTTTTCAATTTTTTTTTTTAACATTTAGTTGTCAGTGATTGATAAATTTTTACGCTTCTTCAAATATTTGCATTTTCACAGAGAGAAAAACATTAAGGCAGATAGAGAAAATTGGTTTTAACTGCTTTGATTGGAAGTGGCTCCTTGGAGTTGTATTGAGAAGATGATTCAGCATAAAAGAACAGTGATTGATTAGTGATGTCTGCACATACAAACACAGGAGGTGAGAAATTTGCCATCCTTGCTCTAATCCTGAAGTGTTCATTCTATTGGAATATTTCCAAGCACTAGAAATCAAGTGTAAAAAAGACTTCTGGGGACAATTGAAACTCATTAATGACCTTGCAATCAGCCCAAATAGGGCTGTTGTATAGCATCGCATAAAAAGTTGAGAGTGCTTTTTCTAAGTGTAACAAGAATCTAGTGAAATATCATAAATAGAATATAACGCCATCGAGGTCTTTTATACCAATCCTTTAGTGTGTCTGTGGCCTTAGAGAGTATTCTTTTTTGTTCCCACTTTACCTTTTAACTGTCTTCTTTAGGGCTTATATAGTAACCCATGCGAAGTAAGCACTTCCAGAACCACTAAAGTATTTGTTTCATACATTACTGTCTTAATGAACTGAAAAATCCTCTAAAGCCCCAAATGTTTCACTTATTTATTTCCAAGCTGTTTGATGCCTATGTAAAATAACAAGCATCTTCTAAATTAGAAAGTAATTCATTTATTTCTGTTTACTTTCCCTAATATGAAAAAATAAAGTATGTGTTGTCTTTCTGGTATGGGATCACAGAAAGGATGAATATTCTAGACTGATCTTTCTTATAAAGGTCAAGCTTGGAAAGGAAATGAGCAGAGTGCTTAGTACCAGGCACTGTACTAGCATTTTCACATATGTTGTCTCATTAGTCCTTACTAAGAGTGCTAGAGGGAATGGCTGTATCATCCTTGTCACTACACATCATTGGAATGCCCCAAGATTCCACCAGCCTAAAGGTGTGAATGAGATCATGGTGATGGTAATATGTACAGGTTGTTGGTTTGGAGGCTCCACCTATATTACTGGAGTCCTCAGTGCCACCCTTATACTGGCCCCTTGAGCTATCTGTAGGCATCTCTCCATAGCTATGATTAGTTCCTTGTGTGCTCCTGCCTCAGCATCCCAAAAGGTACCCTCTGCCAGCCAGCCGCCAGGAGAAGTCCCCTTGCCACTGCTCTGATGCCAGGGCCCTCCTTAGGAACTTGGTTTCTATAGCTCTAGTGCCTTTCCTGGCACTCTAATGTTACATTCCTCCATGCTGCTAAATGGTATCAGATCTCCTATAGTCTTCTCCTCTGTTAAAGACCCATTACACACTTGCAGAAATGGAAGGATATTTTTCTCCTTAACTTTCAGTTGACATTTGGTGCTTCAGGCTCTGAACTCCACTGCCATACTCCAAGTTTAAAAACAAAATCCCTTTTGAAAGCAACTTCTTCAGCCTCTGCCCATGGCCTTTCTCATCTTCCGTTGGCTGAGGGCAATAACTTATTCTTTTTTCCATTCTTCCAATATCGTGTTAGTAGGTATGAAACTTCTTCCTTACAGGTGTCCTTTCCCTCATGCAAATTAACCCATGCAAACAAAGGTCTGGGAGGGAGGGATCCAGCCCCCCAATTCAATGTCATGCCCCCCTGATGCTAATCCCAATTCTGGCTTGGCCACAATGCCCAGATAGTGACGGTCATGGAAACTGACAATCAGAGTTTGGACTGTTGGCCTGAACTCATGCCATTAGCATGTGATCTCCCGCAGTTCAACCTCAGGACATTTCCCACAATGGCCCCATGCCCTGTTACTGTGTGGTGCTGCTTTCATCTCAGAGCATAGAATGACTGTTGAGATTTCTTCCCCACCTTTCTCAAATGTATTCACACAACCCCACATTTTCAGTGGCAGAGTGTGAGGTTGAGTCCCTGTTGCTCTCTCTTTAACCCCTGTCACTGCATATAATTCAAAGTGCCCAGTATTAGGCTTCATGGCATTTTATGCAATTTTTCCACAACAAGGTCTGATCTGCTATGAGTTAAATATGAAAAGTAGCCTCCATTTGGGCTGTGCTCTCTTAGAGGTTGCAAACTTTCCATTATTTAGCTATGTTGCCTCATGTGAATATGGCAACTGCGGTAGGGCCATTGTTTCTCAATGAGGGCTGCATGATTATCAGGTTTCTAAAAGCTCTGTAAACTTCAAACAAGGTGTGCTATAATGAGCCTCCTTTCTGCAAAACAAATGCCCATGCAGTGATGACTGTCCATATCTGTGGAGCTCCTTTCTTCCCATGACATAGATTTCTTCTCACACAGAACCCTAATGAGTCTGTGTGCAGTGGCACATCCACGTGGGTATTTGCAGCCAATGAGCTTGATTTATTCATTTAACAGAGAGAAGGAAAAAGAGAGACTGTCTTGTATCCCAAAATAAAAGACTTTTTATTCAATACAGTTGGAAAAAATGCACATGTATATTATATAATTTTTAAAAGCTGCAGAGTGTGTCTGTCAGGAATTCAATAATTTTTAAGATATCTTGATGGAACTATATGAATATACTCTTCAAGGTAATAATTAATTCCCTAAGGAGAGCACTCATTAAAAAAAATCATGTTACCAGAGAGGAAAGAAAATACTAAAAAGCTAGGAAATTGCCCCATAAGGTAGATGACAGTTAAGTCTTTTGGAAGCCTAGAGAGGAAAATGAAGGCTTTAAGTGTAGGTCATTGATTAAGAATTTGCTCTTCGAGATAAACGTTGGATAGCCATATATTACTCTCATAAAGTCCTACTGAAACATGTCCCAGGGGTTTATCATATGGTGTCTATGTTGGCAGAGATTCATGTCACACGCAGAGAAACTGTGTAATACGAACAGGAGCCCCAAATGGCTGTGGAGGCTGTGGAATGAAACATGAATCCGGAAGTAAAAGGAAATCTATGGGACCATCAGCCAATTCTCTTTCCCTCCTTTTCTTCACCTTCTCACACTCTTCCCTCATGTGGCTTGATAAAATATGGGAAACTCCGAGACTCCCACTGATAGGCTTAGAAAGACATGCTACCAGTGTGGTTCTTAGGGTACAGTGTGTAGGAGACAAAGAAACTCTCTTCCTCTTCTTTGCCCAGGTGATATTCCTGTGTTTGGCACAGATTAGGAGACACAGAGCTAATTCTTTTGTGGCTTTATTTTGCACAGAAGTTGTTGTAAAAACAAATACTGTCTTGGTTCTTCAAAAGAGTAAATGGCTCTGTCATTTTGATGTTGGTGACTCCTTTCTTTGGCTCTACCAAGCACTATTGGAACAGGACTCTCACTTTTCACTTCCATCTTCCGAATTTAGAAGTTTGGAACTTCCCCAGGCTCACCAATACCAGCAGCTCTGTCTTCTCTGGTCCTTTTAGTTGAACTCATAGCTCTGTCGAAGGTTTAGGATTTATAAATAAGACCTCAGAGATGCTGGTGGAGTGAAAGATTAAGGATTTGTCTTACTTCTCAAAAAAGGATAGAAGGAAGTGTGAATAGGTGAATATATAAAGTTATACCCCAGAGCTAGGATAGCTTCTCAGTTTTTATAGTTTATCCTATGAGGATTTCTTAAATTTTTGTTTTCCCTTTTATGTCTTGGTTTCTGCTGTTTTTTATTTTTTTATTTTTTTGGTTTCTGCTTTTATAAGTGAGTAACTGGGTTTATTGTCCCCTTCTTTTTTATCATAAGTCATTTCAAATCCATTAGTGGGAGAGGGTACAAACACTTCACAGTTTAAACTAATTAATTTAAAAACTTGGAAAGTAGAAGGAAGTGGAGAGAACTTTGATCTCACACCAGTGCTCTTCTCTTCACCTTGTATGGTTGCTGTTATTTCTAGGGTGAGTCTGAGTAATGCAACAAGTTCCTCCCACCTGGCCTGCCCCAGCCTCCTGCCTGTCCCTTCCAGTTCTTACTTCACGGGCTGTATTCTTGGCACATCAATTCACTGAAAATGCCATATCAAACAAGATAAATTTAATTCCAATTTGTGATACCCCTAATTCAATGATTTGAACAATAAGAAAATACATTATCTCTTAGGACAAGAGGTCCAGAGAGGGGCTGCTTAGTTGGCATAATCAGAAACTCAAAAAATTCACCAGTGGTATAAATCCTTACCTCTAATAAACTCTTTCATCTGATATTCTCAGCTTTGGTTTCACCCTATGACTAATTTTCCTCACTGTCACAAAATGGCTGCAGCAGCCTAGAAGCAAGAGAAGTGTCTTCTGGTGTTAAGTAAAACAAGGTCTCCTGGGGGCATCTAGCAGATCTTACCTCCCACCTCCTAGGGGAGACCTGGATCACAGCCCACCCTCAAATTAGCAATGCAAATGAGATTGTTTTTAGACCACTGGACTGCACACAAATTATCCCTGATCTGATGATTGGCTCACCAGCCCTGGAAGATGGCAGTTGACAATATCAGGCTTCTATTAACAAGGATGATGTTGATAATGGATAGGGTAAAGGCCACAAACTATGTCTGCCACACATGCACATTGTAAAAGAAATCAAACCAAACAAAATAAAAAATCAAGTTCTCCCATCTGTCACCTGTGGTTCCTCTCCCCAAAGGTAATCAGTTTTTTTTGTGTATGTATCCTTCCATTAAAAAAATCTTAATTTGTAATCGCCATACATATGTAGCTGCCATTAAGTATGTACATAAATGAAATCATATACATGGAGACTTAAATATCTCTAAGAACTTCCACATCAGTCCAACCAAATCTACAACATATTATTAATAAGTCATAATACTTCATTATATAATCAAATTGCGATTTATGTAGCCAGCCCCCTACTAATGGACATGTAGATTGTTTCTAGCTTTGGCTTTTGAAATTTTTAATATTAGAGATGATGCTTTATTGAACTTTGTTGTACGATTAACTGGTTATATTTTCAGGATATATCCATAGTGCAAATTTCTTATGATAGAACTACTTGGTCATTTAAATTTTTGATTTATTTTTCTGAATTGATCTTCAAAAAGGAGGCATCAATGTACATTCACATTCCAAAAGTCTAAGAGAGTATTTGTATGCTACATCTTCGCCAGGCCTGCACAATACTTTAGTACTTGATTTTTCTCAATATAGTAGATGAAAATGGTATCTCGCTCTAGTTGTATTTGATGTAAATTTCAAATCTGCTCATGTCACTCCACTGGGTAGAATGCTTTGATAGTTTTCCTTTGCTCCTAGCATCCACGTTTGCTGTTATGCCATGTGTGGCTGCATGATTTGGCCGCTGCTGACCACTCCATTTTCATCCCATGTGACTTTTCCAGCCATTCTCTACATTCTGGACACATTGACCCCTCTATTTAAATGGGATAAGGAGATCCTGTTACCTTTGTGGTCCTTGCTCATGATATTCTCCATGAAACCCTAACCTCCTGCCCCGAGCCTCCCCACACCTATTCTGTCTTGTGCTGCCAAACTCCAGCCTGTTCTTCATACTTCACCTTGTTTGAGGAGACTTCTCTGGACTCCTGGGTTCTTCTTTTTATATGTTGTCATGGTACTTAATAACACATAGTCATTGTACTGAATGAATGCATAGTGTAAAATTTGTACAATCATTATTTTTTAAAAATATCTGTCTCTGGGCAGCCCGGGTGGCTCAGTGGTTTAGTGCTGCCTTCAGCCCAGGACCTGATCCTGGAGACCAGGGATCAAGTCCCACGTCAGGCTCCCTGCATGGAGCCTGCTTCTCTCTCTGCTTGTATCTCTGCCTCTCTCTTTGTCTCTGTGTCTCCCATGAATAAATAAATAGTCTAAATAAATAAATAAATAAATAAATAAATAAATATCTGTCTCTTCCACTACACCATAACCTCTCTGAGGCCATCTCTGTGTGTTGTTGCACTCTCTGTGCTTGGTGCAGTATCAGGCACACATACATTCTTGAGACATGAACCATCGAGTGAGAGCAGTGGATACAGTGAGGATTGAAGGAAGCTGAGAAGATTTGGGGAAAAATTGCTGAACTCTGTATGCCAGTGCTGCAAAAATGTTTCCATCAAAACTATTCCAGAACCTTTGCTGTGAGCCTGGACCTTCACTGAGTGCATTCGGGCCCACATAATGGGTGCAGAATAGTCTAGGCACAAAGGGCTATACACTCCTATAAAGTAGATAGTGTCTATAATCCACTAACAAGGTGCAAAAGGGGTAATTTTATTACTATACAATTCAAATTAACCTCCAGAGGATCATCTTCATTCTGCAAGAGGAGATAGAAACTTCATTTTGTTCTACTTGGGGTTCTCATCATCCTTGAGGAGTTTGCTGAGCTCCAAGGGGCTTGTGTGACTGGGCTTACGTCATCCCTGAGAGATCTATCTGTCCCCTTCATTGTTTGATTATGGGCCATTGTGCCACAGTGATCATCATGTAATATCTTCTTACTGCTGGTAGCTCTCCTTGCAAGCAGGCAGCTTCCAGCATGGATTTTTGCTTAATGGGGGAACACAAGAACTCCACAGTGCTCTTTAGTGCCCCTGGCGACCTAGAGGTGGTAGGCACTGATTCCTCTGCCTTCCTGGGTCTATAGGGAAGGAGCCTCTTGCAGGAAGATGGGCACAGAGTTTCTCCCAGGGCCTCCACACTTGCCAAACGCTATTGTTCATTGAGCTCTCCTCTCTCCTCATGCCCTCCAGCTTGCCTTTCTACCCCAGACTGAGGGAGTCCCTACCTACACTCAAGGGAAAACACTTATTTCTCTAAATCTGATGCTTTATCTCTGTCCTAATCCTCTAAATTCCCCGAGTTTAGGTTTTGGAATTAAAAAAAGAAGAAGAAAAAAAAGATCAGAGACTGACATTCTTCTTCCTGCTTTATACCCTGTCCTACTCCTCCAGTGAGACCATGAACCCAGGCCAAAATCCTGCTGGACAGAGGTGTGAGGGCAGTCTGAGGAGGGACAAGGAAAAACCTGAACGAAAACGACACAAAAGAAAACACTGGCTCCTCTACTCTTTCAAAAATAATACCCCATCCCGAATTTCCAGTGGCTGGAGGGCAGGTGGTGGCAGTTAACATACTAAATGCAACCCAGAGGTTGAGAAGACGAGCAAAGATCGTCTCTCAAAGATCTCCAGATTTCTTTCTTAGTGAACAGCAACAACAAAAGCACATTTTAGAGCAGACCAACAAAAGTTGAAGCCAGATTTATGGAAATTAAAGAACTTAGATTCTTCCTGTATAGACTCTAAATCTTGTCGTAATCTCTATCTATTTTATTTGGTTTCAATTCCACAAAAATGAGAAAAGCAGTACCAAGCAGTGTTTCTTTACTTGCTTCTGCTCATTTTCTATAGAGTCAAAAATAACAACATTCAAACAACATGGAGGCCGGAGGGTGAAAAAAAGAATGAAAATCCTCTGTGAGGGCAGCTCCGGTGGCTCAGGGGTTTAGCATCGCCTTCAGACCAGGGCATGATCCTGGAGACCTGGGATCGAGTCCCATATCGGGCTCCCTGCGTGGAGCCTGTTTCTGTCTCTGCCTCTCTCTGTGTGTGTGTCTCTCATGAATAAATAAATAAAATTTATATATATAAAAAAAGAAAATCCTCTGTGAGAAATGGTACAAATTATTCAATATCATATAAAAATATATGTAGCAATTTTTAAAACTATAGTTAATTAACCTAGAGTACATTGTGGTTCCTCTGAAGTCATTAAGATGTGTCATGCAAATGAGCATTTAATAAGGTCTTTTTAAACACATCTTTCACTACACGGCCCATGAAATTTCTGAAATGTTTCATTTCTAAAGTACACACCAAGTTTGTATATGCCACTTTAATTTGCATTTAGTAAACATTTATTAAGCTTCTATGTCATACTGTGCGTAATACTTTCACATGATTATCTCATTTCATCTCCACAATAATCCAGTAAAGAAGGTATTATTATTACCACTTTGTAAGGGTGAACTCTGAGGCTTAGATAATTTAAGCAATTTGCCCAAGTCACACAGCTCGAAAGCAGTGAACCACTCTTCAAAGTTAGGTTTTCTGTCTCTACTTTCATTGTAAAGTCCTCCACATAGCTCATATAAATCAGTAATTTGGTCATTTCTGAAAGCAAGATTTTAGGTGAGTCTATAAAAAATTGGAAGTGGGAAAAGAGTAAGTGAAGATTGCTTGATAAAGAGCTTTGACTGTTCAAAAGGGAAGAGAATTTGAAAGCAGCTCCAGAGAAAAGTAACCTGAGGAAACTCTGGTTAAAGCCAGTGGTTCTCAAACATTAACATACCAGAATCACCTAGAAGGCTCGTTAAACAGGATATCAGGACTCCATCCAGGAATATTCGAATGATGGGTCTGAGGTGGAGCTCAGCAATGTACATTTCTAACAAGTTTCCCCAAGATGTTCTTGCGGCTGATCTGGAGACCTCACTTTGAGAACCACTGCTTAAAAAATGGAATATTTGCATGTCTGAAAGACAGAAGTAAGTGAGTAAATGTAGAGTGAAAAGACCACAGGGTTAATCTGAGAGAAGAGAAAAAGGGTTGGAGTAGTGAGGAAATGCGGAAGCTTACCCACATTGTCTTATTTTGGTTTGGTTAGCTGTTTTTATTTGTTTATTTTAGAGAAGGTAAAATTGTTTCCCAAGTTGGGCAGAACTCCTGCAGAGTGGGGAGGGCTCAGAAATGATATAGTGGATGTGTGCCGGGGATCCACAGTAGCATTTAAATGACCACAGAACATCAGTGAAGGGCTGGCTGAACTTTCAGGAATCATCCTGTGTGCCTGCTTTCCTCTGCAGGCGCAGTTCCCAGCCCAGGAGAACAAGGAGCATTCATTATTCCATTTATTTTTATTTTAAAATTTTTAAAAGATTTATTTATTTATTTGAGAGGGCTGGGGAGAAGAGGGAGAGAATCTCAAGCAGACTCTGTGCTCAGCAAGGAGCCCAACATGGGGATGGGGGTAGGGGGTCATCCCATGACCCCTGAGATCATGACCTGAGCCAAAATCACAAGCCAGACGCTTAACTGACTGAGCCACCCAGGCGCCCTTAATTATTCCACTTAAATTACAATATGATGTGATGGTTCATTTTATGTATCAACTGCACTGGCTAAGCGATGGCTAATTAGCTGAGAAAACATTATTTCTAAATAAAGGTATTTCTGGAAGAGATTAGCATTTGATTCACTAGGCTGAGGAAAAATGTGCACCCTCACCAATGTGGGTAGGCATCATCCAATCCAACGCGGGCACCCTGATGGAATAAAAAGGAGAAGGAAGTGTCAATCCTCTTTCTCTCTTCTGGAGCTAGGGTGTCTACCTTTTCTTACTCTCAGCTAGGAGAACTTCCGGTTTTCTGGCCTTGGGACTTGGACAGAATTATACCACAGGCTTTCCTGGTTCTCTGGCTCGCATATATGGCAGATCATGGCACTTCTTGCCCTTCTATTAACTATATGAGCCAATTCCTATAATAAACCTCCTCTTAATATATACATTTATGTATATTCCACTGGTTCTGTTTCTCTGGAGAATCTTGACTAATATCTAGAAATAAAACTTGCCGACATTGGTATTATTTTACTTTTAAAGATTTTGTTTATTTAAGAGAGCACAAGCAGGAGGGAGGAACAGGCTCCCCACTGAGCAGGGAGCCCGATGCAGGGCTCGATCCTGGGACCCTGGGGTCATGACATGAGCCGAAGGCAGACGCTTAGCCCACTGAGCCACCCAGGTGCCCCTGACACTGATTTTAGATATTCATTTGGCCATTTCTTTTTTCACTCATTTACTAAAAATGGGATCAGAGAACATCACTCACCAAAGAGAGTAACTCATTTTAACCTATAGACCTAGGAACAACAGCATGTCTAAACAAGTGTTTGTTACCATCACTCACGTACGGATATCTGCAAATAGGAAGCCAGGGCTCACAGCCTGACCAGGGGTTCTGTTGGGTATGCAAGTGATCAGCAAAGTATAAGAGATCAGACTCTATAGGGGTCAAAGTGAAGTTGGTTGGCAGCCTCATCTCTGTGACAATGCACTTCTGAGACACCTCCAGAAATTTCCTGAAGCCCTTGGTCAGCTATAGTTTGGGCCTAGTAGAGGGATGCTTCTATATATGTGCTTAATGAACATTTCTTGTATGTGATCATTCTAATAGTGTTTGGTGAACAATTACTGTATTTCAGGAAGATTAGTAAGTATTGAGAAAAATAGAAATAAGGTACATCTCTGCCTTACAGCAGCTCAGTGTCATGGAGGAGACAATATAAATAGAAATATATGTAAAATAGCCGCAGGCCTGGTGTGAGGAGAGAAAAGTTGATTTGGAGGGGAAGCTTAAAGAAAGATTAGAAGTTCTACAGATAGTAGAGTAGAAAGAAAAGCCTGACTCGCAGCAAGAAATTAGAAAGAGAAATTTATGCTCTTTTTTTTTTCCTTTGGAGGGTGGGGATAGAAAAATCAACCTTTCTTGAATATCTATGATTCATTTAGAATAGCGCTTAGAGTCTTTCATGTGGTTTCACTTACTAAACATGGCAATTCCGTGAGTTCATCTTAAAGATGTGGGAAGTCTAAGATGTTCCAAATTTATAGAAAGTCAGAAGAACCAAAGCCTTTAATCATTTTTCTGATAGAAGAAAAACTAAGAAACCTAGGCAAGTTTCTTAGCTTTCTGTGCTTCTGTTTCTTTACCTGACAATTGAGAAAACAAAATTTACCTCAGAGTGTTGTTGTGACATTAGCTGTTTTGTGAAGCATCTAGTCCCTTATCTGGCATCATGTTCACATTCAGGGAATAGTAGCTATTCTTCTGTGTCTTCTTCTCATATTATTATTAACTCGCCTAGGGTCATGTAATAAGTTAGATTTATGATTTAACCAAAGTTTTTTTAGATTCCAGAAGACCTGCCTGTCCAAAGCCTATGCTTGTTTCTGCTCTGATTTTCAGCTATCCATTAAGAGTAAATGTGTGACACTTGTGATAAGCTTCAGCCCCAAGTCTGAGGCAGCTGATTGCCTAAAAAGAGAATAAATTTTGCAATGTGATATATCTAGACTTGAGTCTACATCACATCACTTACAGATAGTTTGATTTTGAGCAAGCGGTCTAAACTCCCCAGTCCTTTCCTTTTCTGCAAAATGGCATAGGGCTGGAGAGTTAGGAGTAAGGACACCTGAGGTCCTGTCTGTGCAGATCTGGTTCAGCAAGTGATAGAGTTCTCTTACCTTTGTCAGATTCATGCAAAAACTTCGGCTCTGGCTTCTGCTGAACTCTCCCTACAAGGAGTAGACCATACTCTGAAGGAAGGTTCTAGCTCCATCACAGCTGAAAATAACACCAAACTATTAGAAGACGGCTATTATTTTTATTCTTGTAGAATTCTTTGTGTATCTGCTTCAAGGTAGTTGATGAAACAGTGGAGAATATCCTTCATCCTTCCTTATCCCTACTGTCAATATTGTTCTAAGATTCAAAAAGGACCAGGGAAGAAGTTTCTAAGTAATTGACTTCCTTGAGTGTTGAACCAGTGGGATAATTTCTAAAGGACTGATTATGATTTGGACTGTATGTTAGGAGTGGTAAATGTTACACCAGTTGAGTATTAGTAGTGACTATGAGTAGTTTTTTCAGGGACTCTAAAGTTATTCTGGGGCCTTGTAGCCTGACTTTAATTTAATATAAACTGCATATGTTCTGATCCCTAGGTCAAACAAGAGACTGGATATGATTCAACACTTTTTGTCCATTGGACAATTAATGTGTACCAATGTCATCAGTCCAATAAAAGCAGATGGGGAGTGCGGCAAGCTTTTGCCCAATAAGAGGAAATGAGTGAGTACCTGGCTGGCTCTATTGGAAGAGCATGCAACTCTTGATATTTGGGTTGTAAGTTTAAACCTCATGTTGGGTGTAGAGATTACTTAAATGAATAAATACTCCAAAAAAAGGAAAAAGAAAAAAATGAGAACTCTTGGTCATATCTTTCAGAACATATCCACATGCTTCAAGGAAATGTCAAAATGGGCCATTTACCTCAGGTTTTGGGATCATTTGAAGTTCTTTAACATTTCTGCCTTTCAAGAGAAAATTGCCATATATATCACCTCACATCCTTTGGTAAGTTGTTCTGTTCAAATACCAAACCAGATTCTTTGTTTTCTATTTTCAGATAGGAAATATTAAAATAAAAGCATTTAAAAATATCCTTACCAAGTGGAAATATTCATAATGACATGATGTGGCCTATATTTCTTTTATTGAGAAAGACATTTCAAAAAATAAGACAAAAAATACCATAAGAATCTCAGAAATATTGATCATTTATGGGGTAGATCTCTATTCCTGAGATCTGCTCTATCTGTTGAATTAATGAGATAGCCGTAACAAGCACACATTAGTTATATATTTAATTTTTAAAAATCAACATAAAAATTAGGGGGCTAAGATAATTTAAATCCCTTTAAGCAATGAAAAAAAGTGCTCTTATTCTTCTTGTGTTCTATGTCTTATGGTACAAATGTTCCATATAATTTCCTGGATAATGTTTACCTATATGTCTGCCTATACACTAACCTTAATAAATTTCTAAAGACCGAGCCCCTAGCCAGTGGAAGACAAGCTGGTAATGCCAGGTCTATACCGACAGCTCATCAGAACAGTCCAAGCTCCCTTTTCTGCTTGGATGTCATCATTCTGTGACTATGAAAGCATAAAACTGGAGACTGTTCCAGCAGGTCACTGTCGCTACAACTTGCTCAAACAGAAATAAAACAGCTTTCCATGCTTATTGATCTTGGACTTTTTGCCATTTTTATGCTCTGTTGACCTGAAGCTCAGTAAGGATGTATTTTGTAAAAGGAGCTGAAAGTTTTCTTTCTCAGTAGATGAGACATTTCATATTTTGGCTGCATGTAAAAAACAACTTCATATTTTTTTCCCCTAAATGCATTCTCTCTGTGACTTTAAAAGAATAGTTGATCTTTAAGTAACACATGTGATATTAGTTTTTCCATTTTAAAATAATCACATTATTGCAGACATTTTAATAGCTGTAGAGGTTGCTATGTATTAACATGATTCATGGTCCTTGACAGCACTGTGTCTGAAAATCCCCCAGGAATGCAAAATACAAAACTCCACACACGTTCAAATTTTACTGCCTGCAGCTAAAAGAAGGAAAAGAACTTAAAACTGTTGAAACCCTTCAACTTTAAAAGCATTAATAGATGGTCCCAGGGGATTAAATCTAAATCTTAATGTGTAAAAATCAAGTTAATAACCAGAGAGATTAATATGGCTGCATTTGATTATTGTGATAATGCAAACAATTAGTACTGCCAAAGTGAGATGTATTAGCCTCCTTCTTGCCCCTCACATCAGCAAGGCACTGGAAACAAATGGAAATAAAACATTTTACTCCAAGGTTTTCTATTGGGGTTTTTTTTCCTGCCTTTGTCTTTCCTTCATTGTAGCTGACTCATTTTTGAAATTTTATTTCAGACCCAAATCATCGAGTCTTTTCATTTTTAAAGTATAATTTCTACAAAACTAATGGCAATGATCAGAACATCATCAATTTCATGATGTCAGAGAATTATTCCTATATACTTCCTTAATATCAGGTACTTGCTAAATCTTCATGATAAATGAAAACAGAAGGTTGTTGAGGGGGGCGGAGTTTGAGGAGGGAATGGAAACAAAGAAAAGATAAAGGTAACACGGGAAGTATATACCATTTAGTTTTAAATTCTCAAGGTTTTTCAGGAGGCGATAATTGGCATCTTTGTCATTGTTTTACTTCATGTAGCATTTTTCCTGGTTTCTGGAGGAAGGGTTGCTTCTGGAGAAATCTGCCTGAGAGTACAGTATGCCTTCTCGTTAGGCAAGTTCCTACCTTTTCCTTAATCCTATGCCAGGCAGAAAAATGGGCTTCGGGTTGGTGGGCAGTGGAAAAGAAAATCACTGTAAACAAAGGGGTTGGCTTAAAAGGAGTAAGTCTGGCTATGTGAATAAATGGATCAGATGTTGTGCCAACAATTAACTGACGCTAGAAAGACAGCTGCCCTTCAAATGAAATTGAAAGGAGAAATATTTTAAAACCTTCCTGAAGCCTCGGCAATAAACAGGCACTGTGGTAAACCTATATAGGATATATAGGATTTATATTTACGTGGGTTTTGTTTTTTTTTAGATCCTCGGAAATTTAAAATATTGTCTTGCCATCGAAAGGCAAAATTAAGGTAAAACGAGTGAAGAGTTAATGTGATGTATTTTTAAGCAAATGAACACAAAGGAAGCTTAGAAAATGGACATTTTTGTGATTTATTTGGGTGGGGGGGGGGACTCAGACGTGTTCTGGCCTATGTCACTTGAAACCTTTTATTTTGCTTCTCAGTTCAGATCTGTGTTGTGCATCAAATGGGTGTCCCATTCGTTATTTTTGTTTAAGCAGGGTCTGCGGGGAATTCCGGGGGACCATTTAATAAACTGCCGCGACAATGGAAGAGTTGTTCACTTTGCTTCAGCCAAGTATCTGAGGAAAGTGTGTTTAGAGGTAGGGAGCGGGGAGCTGTCAGTAGCTGCTGCTCCCTGAGCCTGGCAGCCTCGTGACAGTTACTAATATCAGCAGATTTAATGTGTTTAGTCTAGTTGTGAGGTTGGTGATGTGTTTTTTATTTCCTGCTTCAGAAATGCATTTTGGCTAGAAAACAGTGAGGCACACAATTCTCGTTCTTACCATGCCACAGTCAGGAAATTGTTACCTTTGTACCCCATTTATATTACATCATGAGTTACCTACAGCCCTCCCCCGTTTGAGATGGTTACTTCTGGGTTATTCGATCCGATCGGTGTGTGAACATGAACTTGAAATAGGGACCGTGAGGCACGTGCACTGAGCCCGGCGCCCACACCCAGGCTGTGTTAGGATTCACAAAGTGCATTTTCCTCTCCTTTCTCCTGGATGCATCAGTTTATCTTTATTCCCCAAGGACTGCAAAATTGCCTCATTGTCTTTTAAAATCTTTAACATTCTCTCTTGCTTTAGAACCAATTTGGAAAAGAATACACAAACCACCTGCACAAACCGAACAGAGCACTTTTCTCTTCGTGCTTCCTTCTCCAGCAGTGAGTGGTTTATGCATCTTTCTTTTCTTTGCAACTCTTAAACATATTTTGTCCCTTTTCTTAGTATCAATTTAAAGACATCAAAGAGGGGGGAGAAGCCTCACAGTGGGCTCTTGCACTCTTCAGAGTTTTTAGTTTGTCTTAACTTCGGCTCATTATTCTGTTTCATGCTTGGTGGTAAGTAGTCAGATTCTATTTTTAACACGGAGTTTTGCTTTGTGGTGCATTATGTTAGGAGAGCTTGGGGTGCAGGGCTGGAACAACTATTATTTTGTAGTTTAGAAGTCAGATTTATTTCAACTAAATGTTTAGCAACCGTGCATTGATAATTACAATCACTCTTTTTAAATCGGTGCTGGAAAAAGGAAATTGAAGAGAAATACTTGAAAATAATTTTGCTAGGACATACTTATATTTCAATTTGAGATTTAAAAAATAATTTCAGTTTAGCCTCAAAATATTTAACTGATGTACGTATAAATCATAAATCAGCGTGTTCATAAATCAGGATGTAAATAACAGAGGTTGCAGAAAAATACATTGAAAAAGCAGTAAATGGACACAGAGAAAATAGCTTGCATGCTCCATTCGAGGACATCCTCTTAATACTAGTTAATGAAACAGCAAAAAAAAAAAAAAAAAAATCTACACAGAAATAGAACAATCACATGTTTTTAAAACCAAGATAAATGACTTTTTTTTTTTTAATTTAAGAAGTGTAAGAAAATCTCATAGAAAGGGTGGGAAAGTGGGGATAAACTCCCCACATCACTGCAATTGAGAGACAACCGCTATCACTTTTATGCATTTCCTTTGTCTACGGGAAATAGCATTAGGCTTTTCATGTTAAGAACATACTTCATATTTTGTTATTTCAGAGTTCAAAAGGGAGAGATCTTGTTTCTTTAAAATAGAGGTCTTAAAAATCAAGCCTGCCTGAAGGGGAATTGGGGGCACACTCAGGTCTGTCTTCCAGCCGCCAGGTCAGTGGGGTGGCTGGGATGCACCCATCTTTCCAGGCTCAGGAGGATTTCCCGCTGTTTTTCCAGGAGTGACCTAGAAGGAGGTTAATGATTCCAAAGAAGGACTTCCCCCTCAGGGAAAATTTAATCTTGTGACCTTTTTCTCTATCTGTCCATTTCTTTAAAGCCATAGACTCCCTTCATTTAACTTACATCAAGCTGTTTTATTTTCTTCAAAAACATGGTTGAAGTGACTGCTTTGCTTTCATTTAACCCTTGAACTGCACGCATTTCAAAATGAAATTTTTGTGCTGAGTAGAAGCTTCAAGTTCTTTCTAATCTCTATATTTCCCTCAAAAAAATCATCAATCATTATAAACAATGAGATAGGGAAGTGCAAAAACAAATGCTATTTGTATTACTCTTATAATTGTCTTTCCTGGTGGCTGCACACAAAAGGAAGAGATACAGAATAAAGCATTGCTTGATTAATTGAGAAATTCTTTTAAAACATTGTTTGGGATTTGTGATTTGTGTGATTCTGTGTGTGTGTGTGTGTGTGTGTGTGTGTGTGTGTGATGATTGGATTTTCTGCTGTATTCAGAGTGCGAAGATCATTACAAGGAAATTTTTAGTAAGAAATATGTAAATGATGACAAGGTCTCTTCACAGAGAATTTAAAATCATGAAAAAAAAATCAGCTTTATCTAGCCAGTTTCACTTTTTTTCCTACCCCAAATATGCAGACATTAGTGGATCAAATTCAGTGTCAGAATACAGTAAAATAAAACTATAATTATTTTATTATTCTCATGGGTTCAGACTCACGGGTGCAATGAGTTCTTGAGGGTAAAGTGAAAACAGAAACTGCCTTGTGCTCAAAGTTGTTAGTTTTTTAAAAACAACTTTTTATTCTGCAACAGACCCAGGACATTTTCAGCATGATCATATTACTCACTTTTACTGCCAACATAAATTAAAATAAATATTTCTTAATTTTTAGCATTATAATGTTCCATTTTGGAAACAGTAAATCCAGAATACTGTGATTCCTATGAATGTATAACACAGTCTATGCATAGATTCTCTAATATTTAATGTGCTGTATTGCCCAGAGAATTCTGGTTTTTTCCCTGGGTGTAAGCACCATTTGGAGGTAGCTGAAGGTAGAACAAACTACCAAAGAAAGCAGCAGCTGTTCAGCTAGTCGATTTTCTGTAGGTTCCATCCCTGCAGTCAGCATGGGCTAAGAAGGTGCTGCTTTCTTAGCACCCTGCAGAAATGATAACCAGGACCAGTCTTTGCCCTCAGGCCACCACGAAATCTACGAGAACATTACCGTTGTGGGATAATTAAAGACCAATTACCCATGAATTGTAGTGCTACTGACTATAAGTACAACAGAAGGGGAAAACAACAATAGTAAATAAACATATCATTTTACAAAGTAGCCTGACATACACCATTATCATTTCTTTTTTTAAAAAGATTTTATTTATTTGAGAGAGAGAGAGAGAGAGAGAGAAAGAGAGAGACAGAGACCTCGGGGGGAGAGGCAGAGGGAGAGGGAAAGAACCTCTAGCAGATTCTGGACCCAACATGAGCCTGACGGGGTGGGTGGGAGTGAGGGGGGCTTGAACCCACGGCCCTGAGATCATGACCTGAGCCCAAACCAAGAATCTGATGTTTAACCAAGTGAGCCACTCAGGCACCCCACACTATTATAATTTTTGCAAGTTACTTGGGTCTTCAATTTTTCCAGAATAATGATACCTTTCCCTTTTCTCACAGGGTTTTTGGGGAAATCTAATTATATGGAAATGTTGTCAATAGCTTTAGAAGTAAGGAAATCAAAGATAAGTAATTCAGTGGCAAAGGTGAGGCTGCTTTACCTTCTATCAATGTCCAGTGTCTGACATTGTCCAAATTAACAAGTCCAAGATGAAGTTTGCTGTCTTCCTCAACAACTATTCGGCCTTACACCCTAATTTGGTTGATGCATTCCCACCCAAGCCACAGTTCTGGGATGCATCATTTCTTCTTTCATTTCCCACTCAACCAATCATCAGGACTTAGGTTTACCCTGAATGATCTACAGTTGTTATCAATGTCCTTAATTTGAGTTCTGACCTGCCACATGCCTGGTTCACCCGTAACCCTCCCTAACTGGTCTACACCTTACCATTGTGATCTTTCCAGAGCATAAATCTAATCCTATTATTCCTCTGCTTAAAGCTTTCAATGACTCCCTGTTACATCTCCCAGAATGCTTCCCAATGCAGTCTTCCTACTTCTCAAATGTTCCAGACTACTTGTAGATCTCTGCCCATCCACATTCCATCCTTTGTATATTGTGTACTCTCTCATTGGAATGCCAAGCCTTCCACATTATCTGTCAAAGAAACTTTGGTCATCCTTTAAACGTGGGTTCTTCTTAAGAAAAAAAAAATCCCTGCTACCCTAAATACAAATGGTATGAATAGTTCCATTTTCTGCTAATTCAGGGTTGAGACCACGTCTTTGCACTCATCATAGTATAATGAAATTACTCATTTACATGCCTGCCTCCCCCAATAAACTATGAACACCTCGAGAGAAAGTATTTTTATTTCCTTGTGATTTTATACAGTGTCTGGCATATAAACTCTCTATAAAATATTTGTTGAATTTTAGGAGTGGATGGTCATCACAGCTGAAAGTTGCAGATGAAACAAGAAGGGAGAAGGCAGAGAAAAATTGATGATTTTAGAAAGATAGGGTCATGGATAACCTCCCTTGCACAGATTCCTAGAGAGATAGTCGAGGCCATGAAATGGGAATGGATCATCAGGATTCTGGAATAGAGGCTTAAGATCATGAAAATCTGAATTTTGAAATGTTGAATTACTTTTAGATTATTCTTTTTATGTATAATTGACAATTAGAAGTCTTCTTTGAAAGATATACATTTTAGTTTATAATCTAGGAGTATAAATTTCAGAAGCTTATTTGTGACAAGTAATGATTGCTTTAATTTTTTTTTTTTTTTTGGTTCTAACACTAGAGATTCAATTTCAAAGTGTGTCCCTATTTCTAGTGTTTCAAGGTGGAAAACGAAACTCTCCCTCTGTCCCTCTCAACTTCTCCCTCTCTCTCTCTCTCTCTATATATATATATATGTGTGTGTGTGTGTGTGTGTATTTTACCGTATACTTTACAATTACAGTGTGTTAGAATATGACTCGTTGTCCACCACTTAAACTATTTTAAGCTGAAGAATACAAATAATTTTAACCCTTTGTAGAAACACAGAGCCAACCTTTATGGTCCTGCAGACTGGCCTTGCGCAAAGGTCACTGAGAAGGTAAGTGCTGCCTCAAATCCAACTGGCGTTCTACTCTCCAAAAAAGGGGCTAAAGCCAGGGGTTATGTCTACCAAAAAGGACCTCTCTATCCAATTCACACCAAAGTGCTGTTTGGGCTAACATTGCCCTGCAGAAACCCCTCCATCATAATTTTATTTTATTTGCCTTTCCCCTGACCTTTCCTTGCTGTGTTAGTTTTTTATTAAAGTGAAGCAACCAGAATTACAGCAATATTTCAGCAGTAGATGCCCAATGACTTTATATAGGAGTTTGCTGCAATTTCCTAGTATTTTGTTGACTTCTTGACGAAGCCACACAAAACATACTTGTTTCTTATCGGCCACATTTCAAGTGCTCACAGCCACATGTAGCTAATGGCTACCGTAATGTGCAGCAGAGAAAACATTTCCGTTATTGCAGAAAGTTCCACTGGACAGTGCTATCCTATAGGGATGAGACGAACAATAATAAACAAACAAGTGAACAAGGTAATTTCAGATAGCTGTAAATAGAGCGAAGGAAACAATAGATGTGATGGAGTACAGAGTAAGTGCACAGGATGCTGAATGCTGGAAAACAGCAACCAGGCAAAGCTCTGGGGGCTGATCCTCCTAGGCAGAGAGCACAGTAAGTGCAAAGGCCCTGAAGTGAGAAGGAGTTTGGCATGTTTGAGAAATGGAAAGGTCAGTGGAGTGTGAGCTCAGTGAGGCAGGAGAGGCGGGTGGAAATATAGCAAGTCAGAGAGGTGCAGGGGCCATATCCTGCAGGGTCATATATGCTACGGTCGTGGGCCTGGATTTTGGTCTAATTGCAATGGAAAAACATCGGAGAATTTTAAACAAGGAGTGACATGACCCGATTTATATTTTTAAAAGACTGTTCTGGCCACCTGAAGCAGATCTTATACAGGTGAATTTCTACGACTGGAGACATAAGGGGATAAATATAAAAATGTTATGATAAAGGAATCTATGTGTATATTTTAAATTGTGTATTCATTAGAACTATATTTCTATGCTATCTTTACTTCATTTCTAAGAACTAAAACTTTATGTGGACCTGTCAAAAAAGATGAATACAAATTTTGCCTAAGAAAGAATAGCAGGGCTACAACTAGGTGGGGCTTGGAGTTCTGTCTTACAGGAGATCCTTTTTCTATGCCCACCGTAGGGGACGGCTGAGCACCAAGAGGTGCTCAGGATGCCAGCAAGTGGATCCATGATGGAACATGGGAAGCTCAGCCCAGGCAGAGGAGTGACATCTTTCTGGAGGGTCCTGAGAAACTTCTAAACATGACATTCGCCAGACAACCAGGTGGCAAATCATAAGCCAGCACAAAAAGAGAGGAGGAAAATCATAGGCGTGGAAAGAACTGGTAGTAGAGAAATTTAATATCTTTAAAAAGGAAAGGCAAAAGAGGACAACTCTTTGGAATATGTGTGTTATTCTTGGTTCCAGAGTTAAAAAGAAAAAAAAGTTAGCAAGGGAAAAATGTATCCTGAGATAAGTTTCCCATATGAGGAAGAGCAAATGATTCTTCAACAGTATGGGAACACATTAATGGCCTTTGCTAAAACTATGTTGTATCCACCTTTCTTTAAAAAAAAAAATAATCTAAGATGATTCTTCTGTTAACTAACTCTGACTTGGAGCAAATCCCTTATGTGATTTGGTCTCTGTCTCAGTACATAAGAAGTTTGAGGTAAGTTCTTATGCCTCTGAGATCTTTCTCAGGTCTAAAACAGAGATGGTTTATTGAAATTCCAGAAAGTTCCTTTTAGAAGAAATAATATAGAAAGTAAGAAAAAAAAGAAAATTTTTTCTGACAGAATTTTGTGCTAATAGCTTTATTAAATCAAAGGCAGTAACAGTAGCAGGACACAGTAGCTGGAGATATTTGCATAGCTAAAGAGATACTGTACCACCGTGTGTACCGAGAAACATTATAAATGCAAGAAAGAAAAGATTGGGATAACCCATTTAATTGGAAATACTACAGGTTCTGAGGTTGGCCACATATTTACTGTGTATATTGACCTAAGAAGAAGAATTTAACTTTGGAAAGGCTTACGACGAAGGGTTTCCAGGTCAGAAAATGGGAGCACTAGGGCAGAAATGAAAGGCTGCGTAGTATTTGCTTCTCACACACGCTGCACTTTCATACCACTAGCCCATGTGGCTTCTCCCTTCACCTTCCTCTGGGCTGGTACGACCCCTGCGCTCCGCTATCAGTAGTAACGTACAGAACATGGGCTGGATTTCAGCCCCCATTCATCTCTTTGTGAACAACCCACAAAACCCATGACTTGTCTTAGCTGTGTGCCTTAAATAGCTTTTCCCACTTCTATCTGGCAAAACTCCCCTCATCCTTCCAGAACCAGGGCGAATGCCACCTCTTCTGTGAAGCCGGCTCCAACCTTCTCAGGCAAAACTGATCTTTTCAATTGTGCTCTCAAGCATTTTGATTATCTTCTTAGGATTGTGCTTACCATGGTAAATTACAGTTTTTATTTTGTTTTGTTTTTTAAAGAAGTGTTCCTTCTTTGCTGGATCTTGAACTCCTGAGGGTAGGATTCTAGCTTATTCTTTTTGTTCTCCTTAGCACCTTTTGCAGTTCTAATCAGAGAATAGATACATAATAAATGTTGTTAATGATGCATAGTTAAAAATTATAGTCGATATGATGAAAAGAAGGCAGAAAAAGATGGAGAGAAAGTCTTCAGTCAAGATAGCGACCCAAATATGAGGATCAGTAAAAGAGTCAGAGAAAGAGCTTTAAAGTAGTTAGGCAGGAATAATAAAAGCCAAAAGAAAGAGAATGTGAAGGAAAGAAGGTGAAGAGACAAAGCCAGCAACTTCAAAGATAAAGACATTCATAACACAAGCAAAGATGGGGGTACAGGGAGGAGCTCAAGAAAAATAAAACAAGCAAAAGGGGATTATTGTCCTCAGTGTAAGGTTGGAGAAATGTGGAAAGAAGAAAGAAGGAAGGCCTAGGAAAAATGCTCTATTTATCATCTATCTATCTATCTATCTATCTATCTATCTATCTATCTATCTAAGAGTCTAGATTATGGGGATTAGGATACGGGGTCAATTTTTCTTGGGGCTGAAAATAAGTAATTAAAAATATGGGGAAGAACAGGGAAGATTAATATAAAAAATAATCAGTTCCACAAATGTAGAGTATCATCGTCAGACCTTGCAAGAGAAAAACCTCAAATTGCTCTTGGAAGACACATGTGGCAGAAAAAGAAAATGCCAGGCATTGACTTTAGCAGGTACAGGTCCAGCACTGGGTGCTTTGTAAATTTATTCCTTCAGATTAAAAGTGTTAATGTCGTCGGCCTTTCATACCTGAGAAATGAAAGCATATAAATATGCTCTTTTAGTTCTTCACACACCTGACTAGCAAATGGACTATAATAACTGGCAAGTGGGTGGTGAGAAAGGAATAGCTGTTAATATCTAAGCATGGACTATTATTTTAGATAGTTTGTGCTAAAAAGGGAATCCATTTGGTGAGAAAGTTGAAAAAGAAAACCAGAATTACCTAAAAGAGAATGCTAAAGCTCTTTATGAGGATGGCATGACCATTTGTCAGTTTTGGCCCTTTAGCACCTGATTCCTTTTTCCTTTGGGGAAATACCACCGATCATGATTTCAGAGGGAGGTGGGAACTCATCTCTGGCTCCTAAAAGGTGGGCAGACAGTCCTTGCCTCTGAGCTCTGGCAGGGGTACAGATGTGTGGCCTCAGCTAAGCCAAAAGAGGCCCCACACCAAACTTGGGGTCCCCAGGGAAGGATGTAAAAGGCGGAATGGCTAGAGATCATCCATAGGGGCAGCAGGGAAATCCAAAGTCTAGCAGTGCTCAAGTACCCTGCAACAGGATGTCCTGACTCATGTCTCTGATGCAGGGCCTTGACTGAGCTTTGACACATTTCAGCCTCTCTTGGTGCTTGTAACCCTCCCTGAACATCCTTCTTCAGCCTTCCTCAATTCTCTGAGCTACCTGTTACCCTTTCAAGAGATTACTCTTCTGTTTAAGTTTGCCTAAATTAGTTAACAAAAAACTTTCTATAGACTAAATGTTTGTGTCCCCCTGCCCCTTGCATCCATATGAACTGTCATATGTTAAATCCTAGTGCCCATTGTGATAGTATTTGGAGATGGGAGGTCTTGGAGGTGATTAGGTCATAAGGGTGGATCTCCCCTGAATGGAATTAGTGTCCCTATAACATAGGCCCCAGAGAGGTCCTTGTCCTTTCTACTGTGTGAGGACATGGTAAAAAGGCAGCCATCTGGGAACCAAGGAGCAAACTCTTACCAGACACCAAGTTTGCTGGCACCTTGATCTTGAACTTTGAGCTTCCAGAACCATGAGAAATAAATTTCTGTTCTTTATAAGTTACCCAGTCTATGGCATTGTGTTATTAGAGCCCGAAAGACCAGGACAACTGTGTATACAGTAGTTGCCTTCTTATCCCTTGAGGATACATTCTAAGACTCTCAGTGGATGCGTTAAACCTCAGATAGTACCAAACCCTACGTATACTGTTTTTTTCCCCCTATACATACATGCCTACCATAAAGTTTAACTTCTAAATGAAACATAGTATGAGACTAACAACTAATAATAAAATGGAATGATTATAACAATATACCATGATAGAAGTTATGTGAATGTGGTTTCTTTCTCAAAATATCTTACTGTACTGAACTTACCCTTCCTCTTCTTGCCATGATGGGAGATGACAAAATGCCTATGTAATGAGATGAAGTGAGATGAATGGCATTGGCTCTATGATATAGCATTAGGTTACTATTGACTTTCTGATGATAAGTCAGGGAAATCATCTGCTCTGGGATCTTGGTTGGCCAGGGTTAACTGAACTGGCGAAAAGTGAAACCATGGATAAGGAAGATTACTGTGTAAATTATCTATTTTTGTGTAACAAATTGCCCCTTAACCAAGAGACATAAATAACAAATAGTTACCATCTCACAGTTTCTAAGGGTCAGGATTCTGGGAGCAACTTAGCTGGGTCTTCTGGCTATGGGTCTCTCACAAGGCTGTAAGGGTCGGGAGATCTCATTTGAAGGCTTGGCTAGATGAGCCATTTCTAAGCTCCCTTATGTGGTCTTTGATGGGGTCCAGGTTCTTACGGGGTGTTGGGCAGAGGGGCCTAATTTATGCTGACTATTGGTCAGAGGCCTCCCTCACTGTCTTGTTATGTGAGCCTCTGCATAGCACATCTCACACTTGTACGGCAGGTGAAGTCTCAGTGAACAAGCAAGAAAGTTTGAGAGAGAGAAAGAGAGGAACTTCTGTTATCTAAACTCAGAAATAGCATCCCATCATTTTACTATATTCTGTTTGTTTGAAGTAGCTCCACTACCTGCAGCCCATACTCAGGGGTTGGGTGACACAAAAGTGCAAATACAAGAAGGCAGATTCTTTGGGAACCAAGTTGGAAGCTGTCCATCATGTCACGGTAAACACACGTGCTCTCTGTGGTTACTTTAGGCGCATAGAGGCTGATGGTGGGGAGCCAAGTGAGGGTAAAACACAAGAAAAAATGTGGGAAAGAATCAAGAAATTCAGGAAAAAGTAAAACTTTAATGGGATCCATGCAAAATAGTTCATTGAAAATATTTATTACAAATAGAGAAGGATATGGGAAATTTGAACCTCTTAGATCAACAAGTTACATCAGAATTTACACCGTCAGAGTGCATTAATAGCTGACACAACACTCAGCATGCAGCAAATAGGAGCAAGGGGAAAGGTGCTCACTACAATCACCAGAAGGGAGACACACAGAATTTCTAGGAAATACCCAGAAGAAAGCATGCCACAAAATAGAGCATGATTTAATGTTAAACCATGAAAACGCAGGTTTAACATCCAAATGCATGAGGTAGAGACGTGACTGGGGAGACTGGCCAATTTGAAGGCAGGTAAAAATCATTAAAGAAGAACGGTGAAGATTGATGATGTGGGCGTGTTTCCGTACCAGCAATATAAATCCATTTGGAAAACTATGCAGCGAATTGAAAGCCAGTCCATATATCTAGTCAATATGAAAAAAGGAAATAATCTCGCAGAACTCTGTTCATATGCAGTTGATACATCAGAAGGTAGATTGTGACTTCCAACTATAATGAATATTTGTAGACAGTCAGAGGACAGAGTCAATAGAAAATAAATGCAGAAGCATGCTGGCAAGAATGGAGAAAAAAAGGGGGGGAATCAGGGAAGGAGGCCCCTTTGAAAATCCTAAGGGTATGTTTGGGAGAAAGAATCATGCAAGACAAAATTAAGAAGAGAGGCTGGAGGAAGGCTTGGAGAAAATAAAAACTTGGGAAATACAGGGGGCGGGGTCCCTACGGAACTGGTTCTGCCTCATCAAACGTTTTTAATTCCATTTTTTATACATAAGTTATAACTGGCAACCTCTGTTGAGACTGTTTTTTTATTGCCTTATGGAAAAGGAAGGCCAACATGATTAAAAGGCAATGTATTCTCTTCCCAGGGAAGGGGAGCTGGGAATGATGAAGCCAAGGCTTTTCTTCAGAGTGACATTTTTATGTTACAATTTTAATAAAAAATAAAGAAAAGGAGTACGAAGATTAGGGAAAACATTTTAGGTTTCATCTTCCTCACTTTGAATGATGGTGGGAGGGGTCAGTGCCCTTTAAGAAAAAGAGAAACGTGATCCCTTAGAAAGGGGCAGGATATGAAAACAACAAAACAGCAACACAGAAATGATCACGTGAGGCATAAAGAGGAAGGTTGTGAATACCCCAAATGGATAATACTAGATAGATATCCTAAGAGAATACCATTCAAATAATGTAAAGTTTGGATGTTATGGGAACAATGATATGAAATAGAAACTGCTATATTTTGCAAATATATGAAGTTTCTAGGGTTTGCAAGTGGCCTGATAATACCACTCAGAAAGAACAAATGGGGGCTTGGAAACCTAGTGGCCAAAGGAAATGAGAAGTCTCTCTTTAAAGAGAGGACAGGCCCAGAGAAAGACAAATACCATATGATTTCACTCATTTGTGGAATTTAAGAAACAAAGCAGATGAACAAAGGAAGAAAAAAGACAAACCAAGAAACAGAATCTTTACTCTAGAGAGCAAACTGATAGTTCACCAGAGGGGAGAGAGGTTGGGGATGGGTTAAAATAGGTGATGGGGATGAAAAGTACACTTGTCCTGATGAGCACTGAGTAATGTATAGAAGTGTTGAACCATTATATTGTACACCTGAAACTAATATAACACTGTATGTTAACTATACTGGAATCAAAATAAAAATAAATAAATAAATAAAAGATTTGGTAATTAAAAAATGAAAAGAAGGGACAAGCCATGAATAAGGGCCAAAGGATTATGCATAGAAGGATTAAAAACTCTGATAGGAATTGTGTGATTAGAATTTCCCCTTTAAAAGAATATTGACTCCCACCTATTATATTGAACCCAGGGCTGAGGTTCAAATCACATCAGTGGCATGTGTCCACAGGGTGTCAAAGGTGAGACTAAGAACAATCACTCTTCCTCTGTTTTATATTGTACCCATTTATTTCTCCATTTATATTTTGACCAACTTGAGAAATTTCTTTAGAAATTACCTAATAGGGAGCTATGAGTATGAACACTGAGAACCTCACGTGGTCTTACCATCAGAAAAAGGAAAAAAGAGAGGTCAGAAAAGCTGACATTCAGAAAAATTCACTTACTCTTGAGTTTGTTGATTTTATAAGCATGAAGCTATCAAAGTTGTAAATAGTAATATTGGCACTGTGGGCAGACAAGAATGGGATGTCTGTACACACATAAAACTTAGTTGATCTGACATTCTCTCATTAGAATTCTCTATTAATTGATATCTCTGCATGTCTTAATTATAGTGGTAATGAAGGTTTATAAATATTAATTCAAAGGTACCAAAAATTTGTGAAGTACCTTTTGAATTATCAAAGACAGGTTAGGTGCTGTTCAGTAAAACTTCACAGATAAGTGAATTAACTGCATTGTAATTCTTTGAAAAGTGTTAAACCATATAATAGAGATCATCCATTTTCACTCTGCAGGATAGCAAATAGTTCATTCTATTTAATTCTGAACGATTTCCAAACATAAATAAGAAAAATCCCTGTTCCTAAAAATCCTGTTATTTTTATACCATGCCTCTAGTGTACGATGTATCTACCTCACTATAACACAAGAAGTCTGTAATTTGAACACCTCCCCTTTTCCGAAACCCCAACTTTATAAGAACGTTTGCTATATTTTCACAGAAAGTTAAAGAAAAAAAATCCTCAAAGTTTGAGGTCAAATTACAGTGTTTGAGTTTCTTGAAAATAAGCCGTGCTATAGATCATTGTTTCTTTTAATGAGGAGAAATACTCTTCATTTATTCTACCACCAGTATAGCACAGCAAAACTGTATCCACATAATTTAAAAAATTAACTTCCAAATAACTGATGCTCACAGATGGTTACATTTTTCCTTTGCTATGGATAGCTTCTAACTTTTAAATTTAAATTTTATCTTTTTTCTTAAATGTAGTTGCCACTCACCATTATTGTCTTTTTTTTTTTTAACTTATGTCCAGATTTTAATGACCAATATTTTGGTTTTTGAATGCTGTAGTGCTAACCACATATTCTGGTATCTTAATAATTATGTTAAACTATGACTACCAAAGGAACCTACTTGTCCTCATTTGTACAAGAACTTAAATATAAAAATTTGAGGTATAAAACAAATGACATGATCTACTTTAAGTGGATAAAATTAATTCATGTGTACTATCTAAAACTTTAAAAGTATTTATCCATAGGCATCATTATGTAGATACACATAACATGAAAAATTTTGTTTATTATAAATTTTTCTAAATGGGAGAAATGTAATTTGCCATTTTAGGAAATGTGATTATTCCCGGGAAGCCTGGGTGGCTCAGTGGTTGAGCATCGGCCTTTGGCTCAGGTGGTGATCCCTGGGTCCTGGGATAGGGTCCCACACTGGGCTCCCTGCAGGGAGGCTGCTTCTTCCTCTGCCTATTTCTCTGCTTCTCTGTGTGTCTCTCATGAATAAATTAAAATCTTAAAAAATGTGATCATTCCCTCCTTATATCATTATCTATAAATTTTATAGTTCTAATTACAGTGATTATTTTTATTTCATGCCAGTAAGTTCTACACCCGATATTAATAACACCTCAAAAGATGGATTACAGTTCTATCAACTGCTTTTTTCCTTTATGGTCTCTTTTGAAAGTACATGCTCATTTTTTGTTAGTCGATAACTTACTGAATATCCTTACATTCTTTAGAATTTTGAAATGAATGCTACCTGGTTTTTCTAATATGCTACATCTATTTCCTTGAGATGATGCCTCACTTTTTAAAAATACCTTCAAAAGTACCTTTTGTTACTTGCAAATGTCATTCTAGTATAAGATCTCTGTTTTCTTTTTACAACTTCTATAGTGAAGTAAGGATTTCCTCCCATTTTTATTGTTTCAGAGGATCAACAAGGACCTTCGGGGTGGTTACGAAAGCCTCAGAAAGAAAAGATGACTGTGACAAACTATGAACTATACTACATGATGTAATTAAATTTTTAAAGTTTCAGTGAATTACATATAATCATAACATAAATATAAGTTATGTAAGTTATATAAGTACAACATAATTGATGTATATTGTACATTAAAAAAAATCCTTTCTTGATATAGTTCACCACAAAATAGAAAGTGCTTATGCACATATATTCAAAATTTTTTAAAAAGGGTCTTAATGACTCAGATTTTACGAAGGAAAAAATGTCAAGTTAATATGACTTTAGTGAAAAAAAGAAACAGACTGAAAACAGAATTTATTATTCATAATGGCAAAATACATTTGCTATATTTATGTATTTAGTACAGACTTTCCCATGTGAAGGTCTTAAACGATTTTGCAGTCAAATATTACTACCCATTTTGTAGATTAAGAAAAGTGTGTGTGTGTGTGTGGGGATGGCTATGGGAATAGGGGAATGGGTATCCAGTAATTTATGGAGGATGACACAGTGGACTAGTAAAGGAACTGGGAACAAATAATAGTTTCTGTGTGCTAAAAACATTGCTTTCCCATATGCATTACTGACATTTTGCACAAATGTCGATAAACATCTGTCAACAAATTTAATTTAAAAGCCTCCTTTACATTGTTCTCACTTTAATATGTTAATATGCTAGTGTGCATGTGTGTGTGTATAACACATATATTTTATATATAAAAACATTTATATATTAACAAACAGACACATACACACACACACACACACACACAAAACTCAGATGGTTGTGGATGCCCCTTCATATGATTTTAAAGGTCTTTATAAATGATCCACCTAAGAAAGCTTCTGAGAAGTAATAAAGCATATTAGGCAGATACTACAGTTGGATTTGAAGTAAACTTACAATACCTTTTAAAAAATCTGGAACCATTCTTTAGAACACTCTGAAAATGTTACAGAACATTGTTACACAGTATAGATAAGTTAAAGAGAATAAAACATATGTTAAAGATATTTTTAAAAAATCATGAAGAATGTTTTCTTTGTAATTGGTTTAGACTCCAGATTGCAACTTTGACACTATGACTTAAAACTTACCAAAGAGATTTATGTTTTGCAATTGACATTTTAAATGGAAGATTTACTTGAATTGGTACCTAATATGTTTTGTGTAATTAATTCCTTTGAGGTCATTTTTTGTAGACATAGAATTCTTTGAACATTAATCCCTCCTTTAGCAATATCTTTATTGTTGGAATTTGCAGTTGAAAAAAAAAAGTTAATCTTTTTCAAATGAGATTTTAATGCCTACTCAGTCCCAGGTATTTTATTTGTGTCACTGCTATAAGATTTTCTTAAAAATGCAAAATATCTTAAAAGTGGATACTGTGGAGTCAGTGTAAGAAAAAAAGTGGAAGTTAAATAAATCAGGCATTAATAAGACATGGAAAGTTTAATTATGTAGATGCTTAAGTTCTTAATGGAGGGACTGAGTAATGGAGGGTCTGTCTCCTTTTCAACTTTAAACTATTATTCAAGTTATCTGTACACAACACTGAAATTCCTAAGCCTTATATACTCATCTTTTCTATTAATTTATGAAATGTTGCACAGATTATTACTCGGTGGGTAACATAATTTGACGGATGATGGTGTTCAATCAACTGTTGTTGCATGAATGACATTTTGATTGTAGCTTAATTTCTAGTTTTGATTTAAGAATGGGAACAACATATCTAAAAGTTGGAACATAAGTGAGCATATAGTGGTTTGCTATGCCCCAAATAAATTTTACTAAGCAAGAAAATGTTTTCTAATTAGGCATGCTTACATATTCCCAGTTGTTAATTATGTTCTCTTGTATTGGCAAATGAAAGACGAAATACGATTTTCCTTCTTTAGCATCTGTGTTGCCTTTATCCTATATACCAGATAGTTTGTATGTTTTTAATGTCTATTTATTTGTAAAGCATGGAAAGTAATTTTGAATCTGCTCAGCACTGCTTAATGAAAGTCAAGTGCTCACCAATTCCATGTAATTGATTAATTCATGTGGGATATAATGGTAAGGAATGCTGAGATCAGTGGGTTTTGTCTACCACGTCCAGTAATACTTGGCCCTCCAAAAGGTGGGATCCTCGTGTTTGTCTTGGGCTTCCAGACACCTTAATGAGTCATAAGAAAGTACTTGTCCTGTCTTTAATAAAACTCTTTCAACATGTTATGTGTTATTACTCAGTCATCAACAGT